>NC_045746.1:18863371-18880256 GCF_008692095.1 Etheostoma spectabile | reverse complement strand
TGTGTGTGTGTGTGTGTGTGTGTGTGTGTGCCTATCATGAGATCCTCATAAAAAAAGCACAATTCATTTCTTTTCTAGTATTAAAGACCCAGTTTCTTCCTCCTTGTTTGAGGTGAACTGGGGAAGAAAATGTCAGTTGCTGTGGTAAGTTTTTAACTTTTAAAGTTCCCTTTTTTTCACTAAATCTGTTTGGGCTGAAAGTTAAGTCCGTTTTAAAATAAATAAGCTTTATGGAATGTGTAAGAGAGTTAGCGGAGTCCAACACAAGTGATTTGACATGGATTCCTCAAAAGGGCAAGCTGCATAATAACGTCCAACGTCCAATATAAAACAAACTTTACCACGGTTATAAAATAAGCAATGTGAAAGTCCCAATATCAGCACTGACACCTATACATAGGGGCTGGAACCTAATTCATATAACAATTACAAATAGCAATGCCCGTTAGGTAGTAAGTGATTTTATTAACAAAATATATACTGACATTAAACAAAGACAAATCAGCAGTCATCGGCCTCTAGATATTTCGTGATGTTACTTTTTTTTTTTTTTAACAAATTGGATTAATTTTCTGAAACCCAACTGCTTACTGCATTAAAGGACAAGAATAATGTATTTGATTGATTTTATGGGTACATTTTTTCCTAATTTAAATTAACAACTAATATAATAAAACAAGTGGAAATTAAAGTGCAAAATGTCTTTTTTATAAAGGATCAATTCAATACCATGAACGGAGACCTATACTGTCTATTCTTATGCAACTGACTGTTGCAGTAGCCTACTTTGCTCTTTTGTCTATTGTTTATTCCCTTTTTCATATGTGTATTGGATGTATGCACCACCCACACATACATAGGCAAATTCAATACAGTAAAAACTTTCAAGCTAGCTAGTTTAACATAGAAACATCCTCAAATATGCGTGAATGGTGTATGTAATGTGCCAAGTGTCAGACATATAGCAAAAATATAAATAAATAAATAAATAAATAAAATATAACAAAAACACTAACGTTACACAGGTCTGGGATTGTTAGCATAAGCCCACACATCATTTAGCGTCGCCCTGAGCCTGCTAGGTAGGTTACATTATGGTTTAGCCTGTTTGTTAACTAGCTAGCTAACTTTAACTCGTGTAATAACGTTTCTAATTTAACGACGATTTAGTTTTATGGATATTTCGTCAAAAACAACTTACCTTGTGACGGATTTTAAACCAAAGACACCTGGTTAAAGGCAGCCTGAACGTAAAAGAACATGAAACCTGAACCGTATCATATCAATTGTGTCTTTTTCACACCCGGCGAGACAGCAAATGATCTGTGTTGCTGTTTTCACTACCACAGAAAAACAGTCAGTCATATGACCAAAGCTATGAGGAAACGCAAATCTATATATAACTGGAGTGGTTTCCAATGAGGCCATCTTGTATCGTTATGTTTTACAAATCAGTACGAAGGATGTGACGTTTCAACACATGACCAACGGCACTGCTCTCTTGCTCGAGCTTCAACGTTTAGCCAGCTTATTAAAGTACTAAAAATTTAACCAAATTTAAAACGTATTTTTACTGCTAAGCAGTTGCAGTTTTTTTTTTAATTGTATTTTTTTTTTTTAAATTTTAACCCGATCAGGAAGAATTGCATTTCCGTTAGCCGTTGTAATGTGTTGTTATGGCAACGAAGTCCTCCACCGACTGTGTTGTAAACTGAAGTAAACGTAACGTTAGCTAGCTGCTGTAGCCCAACTGCCTAGAGTTGAATTCAGCTAGTAAGGCACTTGTAAATACTACAGATATCGTCGCATTAATGGCCCATTACAGAGTAAGTATTTGGTGTCATACTTTCTGTAGCTGTTAATCGTTTTTATTGGGTAAATGTTGTAGTTGTTCATGCGAAGCGTGAGCTAACTAATGCTAGCTGGCTAGCTAGCTAAATTGCTATCATGATGGCTTGTTTCCAAGAAGCAGTGAACTTCCCTCAAGGGGGGCATATAATTAAATAGCCACTGGATAAAACGTCAAAAAAGTCAAACGTGTTCTGTTAACTTATGTGCAAGTCAAATAGTTGATTTAACGCTATGTTTTAGGCCCCAGAATCGAAGCGAGAGCAATTCAGAAGATATCTGGAAAAATCTGGAGTTCTTGACGCTATAACAAGCGGTAGGTATACAAACATTACAAATACCGTATTTATCACGTCCATGCGCTGGGGGGGGGGGGTGACACATTATAACCGAGGGGTCTGGACAGGGTTCATTAGCACCCTCCACCAGCCAAAATGCTGGGAAAATACGCAATTAACTGAAAGATTTGCTTCACTCAACAGTCAACAGAACAACAATGGTAATCTATTGAGTGGCTGGTAACATTTGCACATTCACTTGCCATTTGGCTGGTGATTTTGGATGTTTTTTAGGAATCAATTACATCTTGCTAACCTTGCTAAAGCCATACGTTCCGTAAGTTTAAATCTACACAAAAGACATGACCGTCAAAATCACAAGAAATCACACCGCTATCCTCTGCATCCCCTCCGAAATCCTGTGTAAATGGAACATGGTGTTAAATCCACACATTCACTCACTTTTCACCGATATACCTGCTGTGCTGTTTTATCATCATTTCGTTTCTCTTTTTGCAGTTTTAGTGACACTTTATGAGGAGGATGACAAACCTGACAATGCACTGGAGTATCCTTTTTTCCATGTATGCAGTTTCATATAACATAGATGTGTAAAAATGGCAGAAAATAGATAGCATGGTTTGATTAAAAATACATTGACAAATAATATATAACCTATTATTCACTGTTAAAAAACAGAGTTTCATGTCCTTGCTTAGTGTTGACCTTGTTCAAGTTTCCTCAAAAAGGATGTAGCTGAGAATTATGGGCTGTGTTGTACTTAAAGTGCTCATATTATGCTAATTCTCAGGTTCATAATTTTATTTAGAGGCTATATCAGAATAGGTTGACATGGTTTAATTTTAGAAAAAACACCATATTTTTGTTGTACTGCACATTGTTGCAGCTCCTCTTTCCACCTGTGTGTTTATGTCTCTGTTTTAGCTACAGAATGAGGCATCTCACTTCTGTTCAATCTTTGTCGGGAGTCGCACATGCGCAGTAGCTAGGTAAGGACTACTACCCAGTCAAAAGCAATGTATGAGGGCCGGCCCTGACAGTAGCTAGGCAAGCTTTATAACGCGTGGTACAAAGTGACGCTCGTTCATCACGGAAGTAAAGGCTGGACTACAATAGTGCTGTTTGTGAACAGTGTTTTCTGTTGGAGCTGATAAGTCCTTTGGAGTGGACTTTTGGCCTTTTCACTTTGCAAACCTATAACATGCACAAAAAAGATATATAACACAATAAAATAATAAGAAAAGGTCAAAAAGCATAATATGAGACTTTAAGCTAACAGAAAAGGATGTGATTCAACCTTTGCCATTACGAGCCCTTTTCCACATGCACTTAAACCTGTAGTGAAATGGCAATTCTTCTTGATGGCCTATATTTGAGAACAGGAGACTCATTTTTGACCACTCTGGAGCTACTAAAATATCCAGGAAAGTTTCTCCATGGGTTTGATTCAACCAAAGTACCATCATTCCTGACAAAGTTTAGTGTTCTCACAGATTTATTTAAATAGACACAAGACTTTTCTGTCTCTGTTGTTACCCTGACTGCAGATAAGATTGCTCATTGTGCTACGGGCAATCGCTGGGGGGAGATAATCAGCCACTGTACAACTGTAGTTTTCCGTTTTAAAGTATTTCTGTTATCAATTCGTTTTTAAAATGTTAACAATCAAGCTGGGGGGAGAAACAGCTAAAAAATATTTTAAAACCTGTAATTTAGATGTCCTGTTTGAGAGAAATGCTATTTTCCTCATATCTATCGAAAACAAAAGTGTGATGTGGAAGTGTTGTGAGAAGCCAAAGTCTTTATTTTCTATACAGTACACTTGGCAGGAGATTAGTATAGTTCACATGGAGCTTGTTTTGGAGCCAGAGGAGTTCATCATTTTGTATTACATGAATGGCCCTAGAGGGGAACAAGTCACTGTTGTTTTTCTTTACCAATCTTCATCCATCTGGCTCGGTTAAAATCAAAGATTTCTGTAGACTGATTATTGATAGCACACAGTGACCTTAACCACCCGCACAGTTTCATAAAGCTTCACCTCGGTGCAGCTGCTCCAGAGCCAGCAGACACTGTGGCTCTTCGCATGGAGCTGGCTGACCTACAACAGAAATGCAACCTGCTCATGGAGGAGAACAAAGCGCTGAGGAACAGGGTGAGCTGCTGCTAAAAGTCTAAATGTACACATAACCAAGGCTGCGTGTGTATGAGTGTGACAGTTGCAGCATGAGTGTGCTCACACTGCAACCTCTAACCTCTGCCTTCATATCATTTTTCAGCTGATGCAGTACGAACCGTCGCCTGAAGAGGGAGCAGCAGAGTAGAACTGTCATTTCTGTCTGGAGTAAAAAGAGAAAAATAGCCTTTTTGAAGAATATTTAAATGTTTATTACATAATTATCTATCACAAAGTCTTTGTTATTTTTTTTATGACAAGAAGCAACTTTTCCTTTGTCATAAATAAAGTTTTTTTCAGCATTTGACATCAGTATTTCACTTAATGTCTTAACTTCACAATTGTTCCTGTTTCAAACCAAAAGCATCTGCTTACATACAGGCAACATTTATAGAATGGCCTTTAATTTTTTTTTAAATATTTTAATTGATATCAAGTGCATAAATGAGTAAAAAGTTGTCATACAAAAGCAATGATTCAGAGTTTGCTGCTTAAGTGCCTGAAGGGAAATTAAAGTATGACACCATAACAACAACATTTTGGTCACCATAACAAC
Organism: Etheostoma spectabile; assembly: GCF_008692095.1. Classification (NCBI taxonomy): domain Eukaryota; kingdom Metazoa; phylum Chordata; class Actinopteri; order Perciformes; family Percidae; genus Etheostoma; species Etheostoma spectabile. Next base: position 18,875,377 of record NC_045746.1, on the reverse strand, counting down.
TCCAAGATATTTAGCACTCGTTTTCCATTGTGACATTTAGAATAATTCTGTTAAATGTTCTTCCTGAAGATCTCTGTCATGTTGTTAAATGGGGAGAAGAATTATTTCAGACAGCGCCACTGATTTAAAAGTATCCGGTTGCGTAACGGCATGTTGTGACCTGAAACTGCATTATAGATTCGTGGTTCAGTTTTCCATTACCCTCTAATCATCAGACAGAGCTGCTGCACACACTCAAATCATTGAATGTCTATCTGAATCTCTGTAACTGGCCTGTTTATCTACGGAAACAAAACCGTCCATTGTGGTCTGACCACCACCTGCAAAAATCTAGTAATAATAAGTAGTAATTTAATTTGATAAATTATTTAAGAGTTTGAGTTTAATTTGATGGTAATATTCTCTTTCTTGTTCACTGATCAAACTCCTACTGTTATGTATGACATTTCTACCGTGCCTTTCTCTTTGGTCAGTTAGACGTTTTGTTCAGAGCGGCTCCAGCGAAGAGTCACACCTTACCTAATCAAAGGACCTTTTTTCAATAGTTTGATCAGACGGTATTGGGTCTGTGCGAATCTATTCAGACATTCTTGTGAGTAAACGTCTTCTCAGCTTTTGTTTACGGTGATGCTTCCTGTAACCTTGTATAAAACTCATCCTGGTTAGTGAATCCTACAACTGCTTGTGAGCATCTGTCTCCACTGCCCAGTGAATGAAACTCATCTGAACACGCCAGTTTATTGGGCCTGAGAGAACTTTTTCCTCCACCAGGTTTCAAGAACATAATCTCTACAGCAAGTGATTACAAATGCCTTTTGTGTTTGTCTTTTAAAGAACTTTAAACGTGTGAAACGTGCAGTAACTTAGTGTTCCCGTAACCTGCACCCAAACATGGCTTATTGAGAGTTTCTGTTGCCACGTTGACGAGCAGACAGTCTGTTGTTCATATCTGCAGATCAGTTGGAGCTCTTCTGCTGCCTGAGCTGCTCGCCTGAGACACTCTGCGGTTTGGAGGGGAGGCGATGGGGCTGTTACTCTCCCGGCTGTGTCGAGATACTGAGCTCAGCTCCCCTGCCGAGTCCGGGCTCTGAGACCTGATCGGTCTCTTAATGTCTGATTTAGAGAGCAGTCTTGCTCGGGGGCCGACACAGCTGCTACGGGGCTTCACACTGTTGTTCCTGTGGTAGGAATCTCCACTGTCCGAGCCGTTCCCCTCGACCAGAGTGGAGCAGTTCCACGGTGGACTGACCCTCCGGGACTTCCTCACAATGCCTGACAGAGTTGTGCAGGAGGAGGTGTCTGCCACGGGGAGGGTGGGGTACTCCGAGCTGGGACACTCCATGTCCTCATGATGGGGTGAAGATTGTTCCTCAGGCTCATCCTGTTTGTCCGCAGGAGGAGAACGTGTCTCGCTGCTTGTGTTGTTGGAGTTGCCGTTTTGCTCTGTGGGGCTCGGCACCCGCTCCTTGCCGTCCTTGTGGCTGTCTGGCTTTGCACCAGGGTCCCCTTTTATTGGGACGAATGCAGAGGAGGCATTAAGAAGAGGGTAGGTAGGTCCGTTGCCCTGCTTCTCCAACAGCAATGTGTATCCACATGGAGCAGTGGGAATTGTAGTCTTGCGACCAGCAGACGTGCCTACGCAAACCTGATGCACAACTGAGTTCTTTTGTGACTTGTCGACATAATAATCATCAAGATCGGCCTTCAGGTGGGGGTAGAAGTCCAGGATGCCTTTCTTAATCTTCTTGTATCCCAGGTGCATAATCTCAAGAATGCTGAGAAACAGCGAAATGCAGGCGATCACTTGCATGAACACCATGAAAACCGTTTTCTCAGTGGGCCTGGAGACAAAGCAGTCGACCACATTTGGGCACGGCTCCCTCTCGCACTTGTAGAGAGGGTTCAGGCGGTGTCCGTAGAGGATGTACTGACACACCATGAAGCTGACCTCCACCACTGAGCGAGTCACGATGTGAACCAGATAAGTACACAGCAGAGAGCCCCTCAGTGGTGCTTTGTTGAGCTTGCCCTGCTCCAGCTGCTTCATCTCCTTTTCAATCCTCTTCCGCATCTCCACCAGCTCAGCGTCCACCGCCTCTAGCTCCCGACGGAGAGCCACCTTCTTGCAGTGGCGCTCCTTCTCCAGGGCTCGCAGCTGGTAGATCGCGTGACCCATGTACACCAGGGAGGGCGAGGACACAAAGATCACCTGCAGCACCCAGTAGCGGATGAGGGAGATGGGGAAGGCCTGGTCGTAGCAGACGTTGCGGCAGCCGGGCTGGTCTGTGTTGCAGATGAAGTCTGACTGCTCGTCGTTCCACACGTCCTCGGCTGCGACGCCCAGCACCAACATCCGGAATATGAACAGAATGGTCAACCAGATCTTGCCGACCATGGTGGAGTGGATATGCACCTCCTCCAAGATGCCTCCGAGGAAGTTCCAGTCTCCCATTTTTTACATTAGAAGTGCTGTAATGAATAAAGAGCAGAATTCAAAAGTTAGAGTTTCAGAGGCCGATGATGAAACATTTGAAAATGATTCATAGTATTAGTAGTAGTATTTTTCAACAGATGCAGAACAAATACTTGAAACAGATTGATTTGTTTTTTAAAGTATATAAATACTAATACTAAATTATGTACTTGTAACAAAGAAATTGTTACAATGTGGTAGGCTATTGCTACGATCCAAATACTTTCAATTATACAACCAGTTTACTCCATTACAACAGAACCCAAACTCATTAGAGACTAATTAAAATGTGTGTCTAAGTACTAACCTGATAGTATTAATTAGCTGCATTAGTACTTTTAATGTGTATTGTTAAGTGTAGTATATGGCAACATTGAGCAGCATCTTATTAAAATGAAATAAGATATACTGGTTAAATTGGTAATCATTTGACATTACAAATATCTACAAAATCTCATCTCTTACAAATATCAAACAATAATCATTTTTATCCATGGTGTTGTTCATAAAACGTTACTGAAAAAAGGTTTTTCTACAGCAAAAGAGAGAAAGCATTGCACTACGTAAAGTGGATCTATTCAGTTCTCTGTAATTATGTAATAAAATTACATGACTTACACAAAAAGGTCAAATATTTATTTTAAAATTAGTTACCTTACCTTTCATCTGAGATATGAAATATAACCATAAAGACCTTTCGCAGTACTGCTGCTGATGCTGTGGAACCCAATCCTACAGGCGGACCTCTAATCTTTCTTATCCTCTTCTAAGGCAAGAATTCAGTCTCCACTGTTGGTTAAAACTGGACAAAAACAAATGATCCCTGCTGGCTCTTGTTGTTCACAACTTATAGTCTGGGACAGACAAAAACAATCGATACTGTTGCAATGCTCTGTTGCCATTTACCTTGCAGCAGTGGGAATGGACTGACTGCCAGTTCCTGATAGTCATCGGGGGAAATGTGTTGCAAAGTGTGTTAGAGTTTGCCGCCCGTTTCTGGTTGAACCTAAAAGTGCGGGTCCCTGCTCTGTGTCCAGTGTTGAATGGTGCCGGTTGTCGCAGCTAGAGCTGAGTCATTTAATTGATTAATTGGTTGATGATAAATGAATCTACAACAATTTTGATAAGTGATTATTCGTACTTTTTTATTATCCGCAAGCATGCATTAATAAGCTAGAAGCAAACAATAATTGCTTCCAGCTTCTTAATTGTGAAGATTTGATGCTTTTTACTTGTATTACATTATGTAAAATGACAAATAAAGCAATCTAAAGGCGTCATCTGGGCTGTGACAGGGATTTGAATTTTTAAATTGTCTAGCATTTTATAAACAAAAGGATTCAATTAAGATAATAATTGGCATAAAAATGTCATTCACAATTCCTACATGACTTAATAACTAACATAATGTCTGACCAGTGACCAACAGTCCAAAACCCCAAAATATTCAACGTACTATCTTGGTAGATGAGGAGAAGCAGCAACTGTCAGAAGTTTTACTTGAAGAATATTCAAATTTTCAACTCTCAATTGGTCTCTGTCAACTAATTGAAATAATTTATTACCTTCTTCCTTAAACTGACAGAACATTCACTCAAAAAAGAGTTGATAAACACACCAATGTAGTTTCCTTACATCCAAAGACCAGCTTCATGAGCCAACTGTCTGTCTAATGTCACTGTCATGTCTAATCTGTGTTAGATATTGTACTGGGGAGCATATAATCTAACAAATCGGTCTTTTACTACTTAAAATAAGGTATTATTTACATGAAATCCAAACAATTCCCACATATTTTATCGATTAATCACTTTGAGAATTGGATAAACATTGCCATCCCAATTTCCCAAAGTTGACCTGTTCAAATTTCTTGTTTTGTCCAAAACAGAAAATCCCACTACAAGTTTGCTTACAGAGACCGAATGGTGAATGGTGAATGAATAGATGTTCAATTTGTGCATGTCTGTACATCTTCAGGGGGTGACAGACATCAGCATCAGGTACAAAGCAAAGTTCAAGAAGCAGGGGATCAGAGATGTGGGTGCAAAATAAGTAATGCTAGACAGACTTAAAACCGTTTGCTAAAACTTTACAATAGTGGCAGGGCTTGAACCAGCAACCCCATTGTAATGGTACGATCCTATCTCAGTCATATAGTATTAATACAGTCCTATCTTGGTTCAGTCTGTTCTGTATTTGTACCAACCCTGTCCTTAATACCAATATTCTTGATGAAGTAACTCACATCCAGCCTGCATGCTGTCATTGTACTTGTTTAATCAATGTTTTGTTTTTTTTCAATACAGGGATCAATGGGGCATGTCCGATTTCATACATGGTTGCTTCTTCACTGTGAATCTAATTTGTCTACTGATCCATTAAAAGTAAATCGATGTTTGTGGCTGGGCTGGTCTGTTTTCCATGCAGAGGACTGCAGACTGTGATTTCACTTCTTCTCATAATACCGAAACACCTTTTGGACGTCAGGCTATTGGATGGGAAACTGAATTAATTCTCCTGATGTTTCCTCCACATTGTCTCCCTAAATTCACAAATGAAGTTAAAGAGTTAGTTTGGATCTTATGAAGTGGGGTTGGATGAGGTACAAATCATTCATCAGTGTATTATTATGGCGGTCGGCACGTCCCCAGTTTGGAGAAACAGACAGGTGTCCTGACACAGAAGCTAAGCAGTGTACTGTAGTGGACGGGGGCAGGAGCAACACGCAGTTTATCCACCTGAAGAAAAAATATATATTCTGATGGGGAACTGAAGCCGTTGTGTCTATGCTCTCTTCAAAGCCACTGTACTCCTTTGACAAAAAAAGGTCTAATTACTGTCTTTGTTAAATTGTTGTTTTTGTCAAAGGAGTCTGGTGGCTACGTAGAGAGCATTACAACAGCCTTGGTGCCAGTGCCAGAAAGGGCAGTTTGACTGCAAGGTAAAGTAATGAAAATGTAAGTATACACTTAAAACTAATATTTATACTGTTGAGGGTCTTTTTTCAGGTGGCTAAAATGCTTTGCTTCAGCAGCAGTTTATTGTTTAGCTTCCTTAACAGAACTAGTGTTGGTTTCTCCAAGCTGGGGGGCGTGCCGACGGACATCTCTTGCAGGTTACACACAGACCGTGAGTAAGTTCCACATACAACCCCAGATCCAAACTAACCCTTTAAGTTTCCCCACCTTATATGGAGCTTGGTTGCCCAGTGTAAATGCCTAGTATATTAATAAACTTCTGTGGACAAATTTGTATCTGCAAGCAGAGTTTATAAACTACAGTCACACACTGTTTCCTTATACTGAAAGTTAGACATTTATTACTGAAAATAACAGTTTATTCCTACTAAAGATAGAAGATTAGAGAATAGCACATGCAGTGACACGATTCATTCTGAATAAACCAACACAGTCAGGTAAACACCAACAAGCAACTTCAGTTCCTCCTCAACCAACATTTGGAGAATTGTTTGGAAAATAAAATACTTTTGGAAATCTTACAGAAAACACCACAAAATTAAAACAGATTAATGTACATTTTTTTCAGCTTGTCAATGTTTTACTGACACTTCAGGACCAGAGCAACGTTTCTGAGTATTTTTGCCTTAATACTAATACTTGACACTACTGCTGATCCTTTTCCAACTCAGACCAGTCTTGCAGAGACTAAAACTTCAATGTCAAAGTTTGCTTTTTTTCAATTCAGTCTGCTACTTTGACTATAAAAGGTTAATGATCATCTCAATGTTCACTGACATGTTTTTGCACATGCATTTCGACACCTGTGTCTAAAAGAAAGGAAGAAAAATCTTGTCAGCAGTAGAGTAAAAAGTACATTGATTTGTTAAATGCGATAAAGCACACAGAAAACGCTGGTTTGGTCAACAGACTGGATTCATTTTTTAAATACTGAATGTTCTTTTCTTTGCAAAAAATGGGTGCATAGGGTTTAGAAAACAAAACCTATCAATAACCGTATATATATATATATATATATATAAAAAAAGACAATTATTCCTGACTGACTACCACTGAACACAGAAACCGCCACTGACTGTTTCATCTTTCTAAAATCAGGAAAATCTCATCAATAACATTTTATAAAACCAAGCAAAGGACCACCATTGTTCTTAAAATAGAGCTGCAAAAAGCTGCTTTCTACAAATGGTTTCTAGTTTTCTACAAATGGTTCAGTGGACGTTACATTCATGTCAAAACAAACATTTCTTGTCAAATGAACCCGCTCTGGTGCATCTGACAGACGGATAGCAGGGGGAGCAGGTACTATTCTAGCGTCCGCCTGACTTGCGTCCAGCCCAGGATCGGGACCGAGAACGCGAACGAGAGCGTGATCTTGATGCAGACCGGGACCTGGAGCGGGACGGGGAGTGTGTCCGTCGTACTTCTTCCTCGGTGTAATGGGAAGTCGTTGCTGGGTTGGCGTTTTCTCGTGGAGATGCAGATTTTGAGCGAGAACGAGATCTTCCTCTGGACTCTCTCCGAGGCCTCGGCCTGTACCTGAAGACACACAATGAAACCTTTTAGACACTTGTGTGCACTCAACATAACGGACCTGTGTGTCAAATGTACAGTAAGTCTTTCCAAGACATTCTGCATCTGTAAGTGTATTTGTACAGTAGCACCTCTTCCTAACTGGGTGCGATGCAAATGGCCAAATAGATTGTTTCAGCAAACGGGCTAAGTGCTGTTGTTTGTTTGAAAAAAGCTCGCCTTGGCCCCATTTTTGTGAAGTTTCATGCACTTCCTCAATGGCATTATTCAAAACTGACAAAAAACTGCATTACAACTAAATAGAAACAAAAAAGGAGAGAATTCTGGCATTAGCATTGTCGTCAGAAAACCTAGTATTTCAACTTAAAACATAATGCTTCCTCAATATCTGATGACATCGTGATCATTTTTGGATTTAATACAGTAAATATTACATATTTCATCTTAATGTATTGGACAGTGGTTTATTGGCAGCCCAGAACACACGTCCGAACAAGTTATCCCTTTCTTGCACCACACTCGCCTCATGTAGGTCCGGTTAAAAGACTCTACCAGCAGTGGTGGTTAAAAGGCTCTGGGTGGCAACAATAAGAAGGAACGTTACATCCCATCTACCTTCACTCCTTCAATTAGGCTTCTGTGACCCTCTCTATGGCTGTAGAAAAAAGAATCTCATCCTTTTCTCATGGTGTGCAATAACTCCTAGTATGTCTGGACAATTTTTCACATCCCTTTGGCCCCAGTATGCTCCCTCGCTCTATTTTAGGAAGAGGTGTAATGCAGTACCATGACCAAGACAGAAAGGGAGTAACAGATGCAAACCACAACCTCTGTAAGCAGTCAAAGAGAAGTTGTACCTTTCATCCTCACGGCTCCTGCTTCTTCCTCCATACCCTCGTCCCCGAGACCTAAAGACAGACATTGAAAGGTTACTTTCTCTTTCAAATAGACTTTAAGTACAGCAGTACTGTGAGGAACAAGCCTGCTGAAAGTAAAACTCACTCTCGAGGACTCTCGGATCGCCTGCGATGGCGATCATAAGACGGGCTGCGCGACCTGTATCTGTCATAGCTGCGACTGCGCGATCGTCTGCGCCGGCTGTCTCGATCGTAGTCGTCGTATCGAGATGACCTGCCTGGGGAATGCCTTTCCTTTGACTTCATCTGATTTGGTGCTGATGTTTAAAAAAAGTAGACAGTGATGAGAGGTTAAGAGCCAAGACTAGAAAACACAAAGCATCAAACATTCCCACGAGCAAGAGTTGTTGTAGAATTCCACTGGGAGCTCCTCTGCAAGACTTGTTTTTTGTTTTTTTTTCAGTTTTTTATTTTTGTATAACAAAGTTTGGAAAAAAGGCGCTTTCTGTCCCATGAGCCCTACAGAGTTAATACAGGTTGCCCCTCTATACCAGGCATTACGGCAGACGTGGGCCAGTTAACACTTCAATGTCTAGTTTGGTTGGTGGCTGCATTGTGAACAAATGGGTCTTGAAAAACATTCTGAAGCAACAAGCACCAATCAAACTCAGAATAGGGCTGGGCAATATATCGATAGGAGACTAGATATACGGTAGTCTTAGATTTTGGATATATGGTAATATGGCAAGTGTTGTCTTTTCCTGGTTTTACAGGCTGCATTACAGTAAAGTGATGCAATTTTCTGATCTTACCAAACTGTTCTAGCTATTCTATTATTTAACTTTACCCACTAAGTCATTAAATCATTTCTAGAGAATATTTATCAAAAATATCATTGTGTAAATAACCTTTTGTTAAAGCAACAATAGTCAACCATACAATATTGTTGCAATATCGACATTGAGGTATTTGGTCAGGAATATTGTGATATCTGATTTTCCTCTACACTCACCGGCCACTTTATTAGGTACACCTGTCCAATGCTAGTTAACACTTAATTTCTAAGCAGCCAATCACATGGCGGGAACTCAGTGCATTTAGGCATGTAGACAGGTCAAGAGAATCTCCTGCAGTTCAAACGAGCATCAGTATGGGGAAGAAAGGTGATTTGAGTGACTTTGAACGTGGCATGATTGTTGGTGCAGAAGGGTGGTCTGAGTATTTCAGAAGCTGTAATCTACTGGGATTTTCACGCAAAACCATCTCAGGGTTACAGAGAATGGTCGAAAAAGAAAAAAAATCCAGTGAGCGGCAGTTCTGTGGGCGGAAATGCTTGTTGATGCAGAGGTCAGAGGAGAATGGCCAGACTGGTCGAGCTGATAGAAGGGAACAGTGACTCAAAAAAACACCCGTTACAACCAAGGTGGGCAGAAGAGCATCTCTGAACGACAGTACGTCCAACTTTGAGGCAGATGGGCTACAGCAGCAGAAGACCACTCGGGTGCCATCCTTTCAGCTAAGAACAGGAAACTGAGACTACAATTTGCACAAGCTCATCGAAATTGGACAATAGAAGATTGGAAAAAAAGTTGCCTGGTCTGATGAGTCTCGATTTCTGCTGCGACAGTCGGATGGTAGGGTCAGAATTTGGGTCTACAACATGAAAGCATGGATCCATCCTGCCTTGTATCAACGGTTAGGTGGTGGTGGTGTCATGGTGTGGGGAAATTTTCTTGGCACTCTTTGGGCCCTTGGTACCAATTGAGCATCGTTGCAACGCCACAGCTACCAGAGTATGTTGCTGACCATGTCCATCCCTTTATGACCATAATGTACCCAACTTCTGATGGCTACTTTCAGCAGGATAATGCGCCATGTCATAAAGCTGAATCATCACAGACTGGTTTCTTGAACATGACAATGAGTTCGCTGTACTCAAATGGCTCCACAGTCACCAGATCTCAATCACTAGAGCATCTTTGGGATGTGGTGGAACGGGAGATTCGCATCATGGATGTGCAGCCGACAAATCTGCGGCAACTGTGTGATGCCATATGTCAATATGGACAAACTCCCTGAGGAATGCTTCAGCACCTTGTTGAATCTATGCCACCAAGAATTGAGGCAGTTCTGAAGGCAAAAGGGGGTCCAAACCCGTTACTAGCATGGGGTACCTAATAAAGTGGCCGGTGAGTGTATATTGCCCAGCCCTAACTCATAACTCCACTCAAGTTTAACAAGGTAGCCATGGTGGTGAGCCATTAATGTTACAAGTTGCAAAGAAAAGCCAAGAGGTTCTGGCCATGTCCCAGTCAGTCGCAGTAAGCTTTTTTTCCATTGAATAGGATCACCTGCTGAATATTTACTCGTTTTTTTTTAGTCTGCTACCACAGCACTTTCTTGCCGCTATTGTTCATTTCACTCACTTCGATTATCAACGCCCTCATCCCACCTCTTTATTTGAACCACCTGTGCAGCCGTATACATGTTCTGTCAGCAGAAGATCTTACCACTGCTGCTCTAACACCACCATGTTGTTAAAGATGCCTTCATGCACCCACATCTCTATCTACCACTGTTTAATTTAAGTGGCACTGACTAAACAGCTTAAAAACCTCCATAGTGTTTGGTGGCAAAAATAGTTATAAAAAGTTAAACACTTACTCTTTCGGTCACCCTGGGCGAACTGGATTTCAATCTGCCGGCCACAAACCCACTTCCTGTCCAGGCTGTGAAGAGCATCTTCTGCATCACGCACATCCTCAAATATGCTGAGTAGTTAAGGGTTTTTGTTTGTTGTCATTTTTTGATAAGGTCACACAAATCAACTGTTTTTTTTTTTTATTCTCAGAAGGGTGACATAAGAGAAGGAAAACAGTGGTCTCCTCACATAAAATATAAAAACACCTATCAATTCTTCAAGTTCCACCCCTCAAATCAAGAGATATAAGATACAACAGTTTATAATGAGCACAAATTACACATTACTTGATATGATATAGCAAGTGAAAAAGAAAAAGCATTAAAACAAATACATCCTCTGTTTGTAGAGATAAAAGATGAAGCAAGTTTTTCAAAGAAATCAAATAATTGTCTGAGGGACTAGGAATACAAATGTTTAAACAAATCAAATACATTGAATAGTTTATTAAATTCCTTTAATTAAAATTACAAAAGTCATTGATATAACAAAGAAAGCTGATTTTGTTGTCATGTCAAATTTGTGGAATTGTCTTGTCAGGATACAAAATAATTCAGACTTGTTACCTTTGCCCATGCTTGACTTTGAACTTCATCTTGATCTTTACACTCTTTAATCGACTCCCACAGAGACTTGGGTTTCCTGCTTGCCTTTTCCTCTTAAAACTCTTTTCTTTTCCCAATTCTTTGCCGCCATATCCAAGCTTTGTCTCCGTTCCCTTTTCCTCTTCATGCTTTACTTTCTCTTTTCAACCTTTTCCCTCCCTCTGATCCTGAAGGTCTGTGTGACTTGTCTTTACAGCTACTCTACACGGGTCTTTGTTACTCTTTGTGGCCGGTTCCACAACTGGATGCTTTTACATTTTCTGAAGCAATAACAGAGAAATATGTGTGTTAGATTATTCAATCAAATTAAGTGAAAACACGTCACAAAAGCACATCTTCTGCTGAAATGAAATTAAAATGTTTTGTTAGCAGGAGCACAAACAGGAAAAAAAAAAAAAATCATTGGGAAAGGATATTGAATGTATGCAAATCCTCTTGGTCGACGTGTATGGAAGTCAAGTGGGATGTAGACATCCACTATTGGCCCATAGCGGCCAAACTCACGCCGCAAATCCTCAGGCCTGAACACCGTAAATACAAGTGTGACTCAACTGACCACCACGGGCAACTCTGCCTACATCACTAACCAGTAACAACAGCTGGGAGAGCAGCTGATGAGAAGGCTAAAGGGACAGTTCACCCCACAACACAGTAAGACTTATTTTACCTCTTACCTGGTGATCCAACCCATCTGTCAACACGGTTTCTGTTATGTTAAGTTCGGCTGTTGCTGTTTTATTCTAGAGGTTTTGCTTTGGAACAACTATATTGTGTTCTGGGGTAAATGTCCTTTAAAAAAACATACACAAATTTGTTCAACATGCAATTCAACGTAAACCCCACTTACAAGTCTACAACT
>NC_045746.1:18862708-18863361 GCF_008692095.1 Etheostoma spectabile | reverse complement strand
ACAGATGCAGCAATGTTGCTCTTTTATAAAAGGAACACGCCAACTTATTGGGACTTTAGCTTATTCACCATTACCCCAGAGTTAGACAAATCAACACATACCCTTCTCATCTCCGTGCGAGCTGTAACTCTGACGCCCCCAGCATTAGCTTAGCCTAGCACAGATCCTGCAGGTAACTGGTTCCAACTAGCTACTGCTCCCAATAAGTGACAAAATGACACCAACATGTTCCTATTTACATGTTGTGATTAGTATAGTCACAGCGGGGGATTTTTACTTGGTACTCCAACTCTGAGCAAACTCTCTGCTCCGTGACCGGGCTTCCCAGGTGCTGCGAGCAAATCACTCCGCCCAAGTAGCAGTGCTTCACCTTTCTGAGAATATAGTTCCCAGTTAGTATGCAGTTAGAACATGGCTGTGACTATACTAATCACAACATGTAAATAGGAACATGTTGGCGTCATTTTGTCACTTATTGGGAGCAGTAGCTAGTTGGAACCAGTTACCTGCAGGATCTTTGCTAGGCTAAGCTAATGCTGGGGGGCATCAGAGTAACAGCACGCACATGAGAAGGGTATGTATCAACTTGTCTAACTCTGGGAGTAATGGTGAATAAGCTAAAGTCCCAATAAAAGAGCAACATTGCTGCATCT
>NC_045746.1:18862356-18862698 GCF_008692095.1 Etheostoma spectabile | reverse complement strand
AGTTGTAGACTTGTAAGTGGGGTTTTAATAAAATGTTCAAGTTCAATTATCAGCAAATAAAAACGAATTATGTCCGTAGGTCATAGGTCAATAGCCCCACGATGAAGAGAAAATTATAGATTAAGATTAGCACCAACTTCCTTTGTCAAACATTCTTACACAAAGTGCGTCAACATCAAGTAGTTTGGGGAATTAGCCGTGCGCTACCCATAACCGGACACCGCTATCTCCTCGCTGTAAACACTGGGGGTTGCTGGGTATTAACGGTGCTCTAAGCGATGTTGGGTGGTGTTACTTCTTGTTGACGTTAGAAGTATTTTCAAACAAAACAAGACTAGCTTG
>NC_045746.1:18845418-18862346 GCF_008692095.1 Etheostoma spectabile | reverse complement strand
CCTCCCTCCTCCTCATCCTGTCCCCTCGACTCTGTGCTTCCGCGCACCAACCCCCCCCCCACCCCCAAATCCTACTTGTTGGTTATTGGCTGGAACACTGTGTATGCTTCGTGGTGCAGGTGGGCACAGTTTGTTTTTGTTGCCGTCTGTAGACCCTGGGCTCTCTACAGAGACCAGGTTTTTTTTTACAGTGTGTTCTGGGGCCAGGCAGCTCGCGGATAGTGAGGAGATGTTTGCTGTATGTGACACCAAATGTTGTAGCCTAAAACACGTGTGACATCGGTTAGAGCACCTTTAAGTCCATAAACAGTTAGCCAAAGACAGTCCCATCAATGCTATCAAAACTACCAGATCTTACTTACGTCCTTCACAATAAAATGCCATGTAAAAATATAAACTTTTTAGGGGGAAATATCGTCGCCAGAGCGTCCTTACTTCTCTTCCTCATCGAAGTCACTTTCATATACAAATCAGACATCTAAATGTCCATGTAAATATAGGAAAATGCATCCGTAGATTGTTAGATTGGTATAGATCACTTCTGCTATCATTTTGGTGATGAAAACATAAAGTACCGCGAAAAGACCGGAAAGTGCGTCAGGTCGGAAATGTCCGAAGATGGCCAATAGCAGCGATTGGTGCTAGCTAGCTAGGCTTGTTAAAACGAAGTCTGAGCAAATTAAATACCACATTTATCGTCTTTTACCTGCAAATCAACAATACATGTACTGTAACATTGTTTATTATTTAACGTTATATTTTTTTTAGCTATAAACATGTAGCTAAACGAGCACAGTGAACGAACGTATGACAGAAACGCAATGCCAACAAAGAAACGTTACCAACACATTCAATCACAACGTAGACACGTTATCACTATTTATTTTATGTTGGTAATTTATCTATATATTTGAAATATGTGCGCTGCAGTTTATAAATACTTAAAACATAAGGAGCCTCTGCACAATGGTTTAACGTAACTTTAGGCTCCTACAAGGATGCTAAACTTGGCTGCTAAGCTAAGTCAGCTAACGTTAGCTATTGCTAACAGGAATAGCTAGACGTTAGTTAACGTTAGTTAACGTTAGTTAACGTTAGTGGATGATCGGTGGTTGCGTCTGAATGTGGACTCACCTGGACTCATCGGAAATGTTTCTGACGAACAAAGACGTGTTTGGGGGCCTCATGTATTTGGCCATAAAGTTACACTCACTCAGTAGAAGAAATGCTTTCCGTGAACGAAAACCTGAAGCGAAAGTATTTCTCCTTCTTTATCTTTATGGTTTGTTGGCGGTTGGCAAACCAATTTAAAGGTGCACTTCCGCCACCAACTGGACCGGAGTGTGAACGAGAAATAAATGCAGAGAAAAAAAAATCTTTACTAAATCAGTTTTTTTCTTCATAAACTTAATAATATGTTGATATACCTTGCCTGCTGTTTTCCCCAAAAGCCCTGCCAGTGAAACGGTGTGATGGTCTGCCTTGCAAAGTTTCTTTAAAAAAAGTGGTCTCTCTGGGTATTTTATGGCAATGAATTATGTGTTGAACATGAATGTTTGCTTAATTTATGTAATTAATAATTAAGACATGTGTGAGTAATTCTAAGACGAGTAATACTATTTTTTTAAAGCCCACCTTCCTCCCATCACCAACATGTCTTTATATATTGCAACGATGCCTTTCTGTTTGAATAATGTCCCGATACTCCTGGCATGTCGTTCTGATGAATGTTTTGTCTCCAGCTTTGCTTAGTGGAACCTGTAGGTCTTCATATTCAATCTTGAATGATTGCTTGTGTTGCCAGAATATCTGCTTGCTCATTTCCCTTCTCACAAACATCAGGAAATGAAACTTGTAAAATATGCCCTTAATTTGCATTCTGTATGTTAGAAGAAATATGTCATTGATAATATCTGTTCTGAATGATGATCTGCCTGATCTAATGCTAGATAGTGCTGAAAAACCATCAGATGCAATAACAGTATTAAGTATTTCTTTCTCCGGGGGGCCTCGAAGGGGTTCCCTAAGAAAAACGGGAATCATTTTATTTCACTATAATTTCACCCATAACTGACACATTGACAGATTGTGAGACTATTTTGCTCATGGGTTTCCTTCACTTTCGGTAATAAAACATCTGAAAGCAAAAATTCTATCTGGTAGGGCACCCTGGGACAAAGTCTTATCAGATGGGTGGTCTAATTTGTGTCAGTTTAGGGTTTGATGTGCACACTTATGAGGCGCTTTCTGGTTCTTCCTCTAAATCATGAATTAGGCGATAAGTAGCCAGAGCACCCCTTGTCATTTGAGATCCTCACCTCCAGTTGGCAGTTACAGAAACTAAGGACTGACTGCACAACACAGTGGAAGAAGCATCCACATCCTTTACTTAAGTAAGTATTATCAGCTTAAAGTATGAAAAGTAAAAGTATTCATTGTGCCGTAAAATGTTCCCTGTCAGTGTTTTACTGTTATATTATGTTTTGGGATTAATATGTAAATGTAAATGTTTAATGTGCTAGTTTTAACTCCTTCATATACTGTTGGTTTCTGTCAGATATATTTAGTGGAGTAAAAAGTACAATAGTTCCCTCTGGGATATAGTGGAGTTGAAGTATAAAGTTGCATAAAAATGTAATCTATCATAAAATCAATGTATACAGTTTATAATAAAATGGAAATACTCAAAGTGCTAGTACCTAAAATGTGTATGTACTTAGTTACATTCCACCAATGACAAAGCAACCAAACATCATAGAACAAAGTAGTACGTAATACAGACACGTTGGTTTATTTAATCATTCAAATTTATTCATAAATGTTTATATAAAAAAATAACATTTTATTGTGTTATTTCCCAATGGCTCCTTGCTTGAAGCTGAAAAGGTGTAAAAGGGATCCGTCAGCGGCCAGGTGTGGGTCAGGCTCGTTTACTTCTGCTGATGAAAGTCACAGAGCCAGCAGTGATGGTCTGGAGACGTGATGAAGCAGAGACACAAAGAAAACGCGGCTGTTTCACATTTAACAAAACAAACAAACTCACTCACAGTCTGTTTTTCCTTGTAACACCGAATCCCTCGTCTTTACAGCAGCTATTAAAAGAACTAAAGCCACTGACCTCAACCATGTCGTCCCCTTGGATCTCTCGGACAGAGGTGAACTTTTCATTCTCAGCCACCAGCTTCCCGTTCTCCTCTCTGACAGTGCACTGGTCAACACCAGAAATATGCCAAGTGATGGAAGTGGTTCATCAATCAAACAAATTTACAGCAACCAACAAAAAATGAATGTACACATGAAAAATGCAATTTAAACTGCCCAAATTGCCATTTTGCCCAACACACACACACACACACACACACACACACACACACACACACACCCTTTGCTTAAAGGCTCCATGACATGGTGCTCTTTGGATGATTTTATAGAGACCTTACTGGTCCCCTGACACTGTATCTGAAGTCACTTTCCCACAATTCAGCCTTGGTGCAGAATGGCAGCCACTAGAGCCAACCCACAATCAGCTTTCACTAGTATGAGCAATTTCTGAGTCGGTAGTTTTTTAAGGGGGGGGGGGGGGGGGCAAGTTGGAAGCTGGGGTGTGGCCTTGACCAAGTGCCACTTTGCCATGATGTCTTTCTCTCATGGGTGGGCCAAATTCCCTGGGCGGGCAAAGCAGAGAAAGGGGCGGTAACCTTGTTTCCAGATCGGCCCTTCTGAGCTTTTACTTTCTTAAAGGCTAAGCAGGATACCCATTTTCATGCCATGGGACCTTTAATTATTTCCTGTTTTACTTTTCTTTCCTGTCAAAATTGTATCCATCCACCACAGATATCCAATTTAGTTCACGTTATTGTGTCTGAGTATTCAGTTTGGTTGTTTCTTCATCAGTCAGATTTCTTTAACTTTACCTGCATGTGGCCACACTGAGATATATCTGCTGCTTCCATCATTTGCATCCTGCTCTTTATTTAAAAATGCACAAGAACAGGACTCAACCCTTGCTGAAATTTGCTGACTGAAGCCTACACAGTTTCTTGAATGAAAATAATTTGCAACACTAAAGTTTGGCATCATCGACTCACGTCCAACTCTCAGGTTTTCCCTTTTGTGACCACATGCCATCCATCCATCTTCATCAACTTATCCGGTATCGGGTTGCCGGGGCAGCAGCTCCAGTAAGGGACCCCAAACTTCCCTTTCCCGAGCCACATCAACCATGCATAATAATATAGAATAATAAGCATTAAATTAAATTAATATGCATTCATTTTTAGCCCTGAATTACCTTAATCTTCCTGCCGTCCACAGCAGTCATCTCCGACTCCTTTCCCAGGCTGAACGAGTGGACTTTGGTGCCAATGGGAGTCTTCATCGTGTAGGTGAAGTCTTTGCCATTCTGCTCGATCACCAACACTGGTTTGAGTTCCTTTCGCATTTTGACAATCATTTCAGGAGCACCTTTAAGGCATATTTAAGTAAAAGAAATATCTATATCTGTATTCATACATAAGCAAATAAGTCTTTTAGATATGAAAACATTCTTACCTACTGCTTTTAAGAATTCCTCAAGGTTTTCCTCAGAATAAACTTTCCAAGTGCCGCTGAAGTCCATGTCTGGTCGCGTTGCTTGCCCGAGGATGTTTGTTGTTCGTGTTGTTAATGCCATCACACACACACACACTGCTGGTTGGCATGTTGGGGACTTGAAACTCCCTGTTATTTTCACTGGAATTTCCAGAGAGAAGCGAGATGGGCTGAACAACATATATTAAGTAATAGATGAAATATGGTGGAATATGGCACCAGATACGAGGATGCATGGATGTTTCTTTTAAAAAACAAACAAAATCACTGCACTGAAATTTAACAATGACACATCTTTATTTCAGACAGGAACTAAAGCTTTCCTTCATTTGGCAAATATTTATGACTTGACTTTGACTTGTTTCCCCTTCAAAAATATAAAAATACTTCAACTGCAAACACACAGAAAGCAATACGTTTTAAGGCAAACGTGCAGGCAGCAAAAGCTCAGGCAGGCCAGTGCTCGGCCGATATGAAAAGGTGATACACCTCTTCAACCTCCCAATAAAAGTCTCAAAGCATGCTCAGTTACCAGGAACACAGATATGTAGAGCTTTGTTACAGAGATGCTTAAATGTGACAAAAATCAATTTCTGTTGGAATGTTACTGAAGCTTAAAACACGGACGCTTACAAAACAATCACATTATAAATAGACGATTGGAGCACATTTTGGACAGTAACACTTATTTTCTTCCTGCATGCCGTGTTGCAGTCCCTGAGAGAACATTGATCATTGACGCAGCGATGTTAAATACAAGCTTGTTCACAGACCCCGGTCAAACATTTGCTGTGCTTTACTCTTGACTTAAGTTATTTTAACCTTCTTGGATCACCAGATTTGTGCTTTCTACATGTATTTCATCAGGACACCTTTAAAATGAACACCCTCTTGTAGTCTTTTATACTTGATAGTATAGCTCGATCAATAAGGATTTTTCAGGCACATACCAATACTGATATTTCAGTTAAAACATTTTTGATAATGAAATGATAAATATGTTTGATCTAAAGGGCATCATCTACCTAAAATGTTAGGGTTGCATGCAACAATTTATGTAATTTTCTGAATCCAAAGATTGGACATTCACATCCTCACAACTCAGTGGTTGATCAGCTGTGCGGAAGTGAGAAAATAACACGGGTGTAAACTTCTTAAACTATTTCTGTCACTTTTTTATGAATGTATTCCAGGAGAGACTGTCTGGATGTGCGCCTGTATCCCCGTATTTTAATATTATTGCGTAAGAACAACTTAGTTGCCTAGTTTTTTTCTAGCATAACCCCGTCCTTAGAGTCTACAGCCATGCTGCTGTACGCTAACATGCTCATGTTAAGATGACGTAATGTTCCCATGTTCACCATTTTTAGTTTAGCGTGTTAACAAATAAAGTTCTATGTAAATCCATTAAATAGTTGTTTAGTTTGTTTCATATTTTAGTTAGGGCCAACCGGCAGAACGACATTTCAGTTCATTTAGCGACGCCACTAGCACAGCTTACAACTGGCGGACACCGTTTCTAAATCCACTTAACATTTCTTTGGTATTTCTATGCAGCAACTTCTAGCTCCTCATCGGCAAATACTGTGTATATGCCAATACTGATATATCTGCAATGGGCTAATATTATCCGAGATGATGTATCGGTCAAGCTCTGTTTACAGATTCTTTAAAGGTGCACTATGGAGTTCCTGCATGATCACTTCTGTAAAGTCAAGAAGTAAATTTACTTCTGTGAAGAAGAAGTACATTTCAAACAAAACAGAGCAAGCTCGCCCCTCCCCCCATGTTTCAGTACCTGCCATGACTAAACGACTAAACTGTCACTAACCCGCTCCCCCAACCATCTTGTCGGTGATTGGCTGGAGTGTTATGTTGTGTTTTGGTGCACAGGCTGTGTCTCTAGTGATGTTTGACGTTTACGACCCCGGTGTTTTCTCCCGAGACCGAGCTTTGTCACGGTGTATTCAGGGGGCAGGAAGCCAGCGGATCAAGGAGAGATGCCTATGAATTGAGACAAAAATTAAGTTGCGTTGAAACCACCAACTCATAGTGCACCTTTAAACTGTGCTTTTGGGGGCAGACTCCACCAATCTGGTGCTTCACGCTTGTCAAAACAGGTGCTCTGTCTTTTTTACACCATTTGATGCAAGTCTGCCATCTAAGACACAAAATGCTGACACTCTGCTCACTTCAGGCTGTAATCAAATCCTGAAATAGAAAATACCCAGTGGTGCATGCTTTGGTAATGGGTTTCATAATAAAAATCCTTATGAACTTTTGAAAAAAAATGGTTGCATAATCTCATATCACAGCAACAGAACATGGAACAGAATAAGACTTCATATATATCAAACTTTGCTATGACTCCTGTTCATTTAGGGATCTCATGAGGGGATCATGAATTCGTCCTCTGCTTTCAAGAACTGTGAATATGTGTTTCATCATGAGAGATCCTCTTCATTGTTTGGACCGGGGTCACTAAGGCAACGTGATAGTTTCAGTTGGTCTTGCTCCTCCTTCTCATCCGACACTTTGGCCCTCAGCTCATCATTGCGTTTGGCTCTGTGTTCGCTGCTCTGATTGGCCCTCTGGGAGGATTCGTTCAACAGGCTGACGGCATCAGGAGGGCTGGGATCTGGCTCAGCTGTCCGGCTTCGGGGACTCTTGCTGTCATCGTAAGTGTAAACCTTGTGTTCTGGTGGACACAGACACAGTGCAGCGACATATATTAGTGCTTGAACATTGTGTACAAGCAGCTGCACATGATTTTGAAATGGGCCATTCTGCATTATGAGTACTTTTACCTTTGGTACGATTTTAAACGCAGGACTTTACATTACATTATCTTAGGCAACCACCAACCTTCCAATTGGTAGGAGACTGCTCTACCGCCTGAGAATTTTCATGCAAGTGAAATATCTGAATACTTCTTCCAGATTTCAGATCTTAAATTAAATTACGATCTGGATATGTAAAAAGCAGAACATTTCACAGTACCAAATTCAACTTGTCAGCACTCTCCGGTGGACAAACGATCTAATGGCAACACTGTTTGGTTGCTTATCAAGTTGTGTGTTATGTGTATTTTGATCAAATTAATCAATAGATAATCTTGCTTTAATTTTTATCACATCATTCAAACCAGTTGTATTACTATGACTGTTACTTCTTTTCTTTTTGATCACTTCCTGTTCACCAACATCCTGTTTTTAACCTACTCAAAAACATGTTGAATTAAAGAAAAATAATGCTTCACGTTGACTCTAAAGCAGTGTGGGAAAGGCCGATTTCTCCACATCCACTTTTTATAATACGATGAGATGAATTCTGACCTGGTTCAAAGCAAACTTTTCTCACTGGCGGTGTTTCCTGGCGGTTTGCGGGAACTGTGAGGTAGTGACTCATCTGTGAATGAGACATTTAATTAAACGTTTGTCAGGATTGATCTTCATTACAAAGCTTAGTACCAACCAATATTTGAGACATAATCAACATTGTTAAATTAGACCGAATTGCCATTTAGTTTCACTCCATTCATTCTTACTGAATCGTTAGACAAACAGGACATTTGGGTGTCATTCAGTTAATGAAAACCATTCAGCCAGCACTCTTAATCACAGTGAATGGGATTACAACGGCGTTACAAGCAACCACAACGAAGGTTCAAAGAATAAACTCAGAACAAAGAACTACTGTAAATAGGATCACATACAGAAGCTAATTTTAGGAACAGAGACTATCCTGTATTTCGAGAGCTCGAACACTCATAAGCAGAATCACAGTTGCTGTTAAACTCACCCTCCTCTCCATCTCCACGCGCTGCCTCCTGAAGCGAACTTCACTCACATTGTCCTCAAACGGGTCGATCATCAGGTCGTGTCTGCTGTAGGAACGAAGCTGACGAGAAAAAAAAGACATGAACGTCAGCGTAAAAAACACATTTATTTACTTGTTACTACTACTACTAGAAGTCATTACTATGCCTGCAACACCAACTCTGCTCAACATTATCAAAACCTGCATGCATTGGCGCCTGGGTAGCTCACCTAATGGAGTGTGCGCCCATATACAGAGGCTCAATCCTCAATGCAGTGGCCGCGGGTTCGATTCCGACCTGCGGCCCTTTGCTGCATGTCATTTCCCTTTCTTTCTCCCCTTTCCTGTTTAAGCTATCCTGTCACAAATAAAGGCCTAAAACGCCCAAAAAACTTAATCTTAAAAAACCCCTGCATGCATGCTGGACTCATATGGTCTCGTACCCTCTGTCTGGTCTTCTGCAGGTTTCCTCGCAGAATCTTCCTGATCTCTTGCTCACGACTTTTCGAGATGCTCGGGATGGCCCGTCGTTTGGCCGGCTCTCTCGGCTGAATGTTTCTGTGGAGACGCACATCACATGTTATTACTACCTGAAACAAAAACCTTTTTGAAAACACGGCAACAGAGGTAAACGTTATTTACAAAGAAAAGGGAATAATAATAATAATAATAATAATAATAATAAAGTAACTTGTTTGGCAACCTCTAGGCTGGGAACCACTGATTTATAATATGTCCAAAAGTAACATCTGCATGTAGTGCTTTGCTCTTGTTTTTTATTCATTGCCGTGAATAAAATAAATAAAAAAATAATGTACGCTAACTCCTGCTTGGTCCAGCCCCTGTTATTTTGGATGTGTGCATACTTTTATTCTCTATTGTCCACCAGAGATTGATACCAGTGACACCAGCTTTACTTAGGAGTTTGCATTTTTAAAACTAACTTCCCCCTTTTCATTTTGGAACAAAAACCATGTATTCAGAATCAGGTTTATTGCCAAAAGTAGTGCCAAAAATAGTGAGAGAAAATAAAAAAAAAAGTACTACAAAAGTTTTGTAAATAGAAAGATCACTGCCAGTATTCAACATCAGGACTATGAGAAAAACATAATTAGCCCTTTTACGACTGATACTTACTGCATGGAGACGGACGACATAATCGTGGGCAGCTTGGCGGCGCTCCCGCTCTCCACCAGCATCATGGCCTGTTTCATCTCCATCTTGTTGTAGAAGGAGATGAGCTGAGGCTCGGTGGAGCGCTCGCCTGCGATCAACCACTTCTTCACGTAGGCCTTATTGAAGCGGTTCAGCCTGAGTGCAGCAGAGGAAGCCCGCATGTTGACATTTATACTGTCTGCACATTAGCACACCACTACCTCATGCACTACCCCCATCCCCCTATAAAACCAATGTATCTCTATGTATATATAAATAAGCTTTTGCATATATTGGTTTATTTTATTTCATCCTAATTTAAATATTTATGTATGTGTTCTATGTGCGTGGGCGCCACCCTGTAAAACAACAATTAAATTAACTGGGCTCCCACTATCACTAATTAATCACTTAATTCAAATATTACACCAGATGAGGGGTTAAAAAAAAAAAAAAAATCATACTTGTCTTTCCAGTGATGATGTCCATAATGACCACATACGTCTTCAATTCCTGTGAGAAGATGATCCAGGAACTTGAGACAAAATGAGTTTTTATATGCTGTTAATTCTGCATAAAGATGAACAACAAGCAAAACAGAAGTTTTATCTTTTCTTCTATGTTTCTGTCTATTGTAGGTCGTAAAAACTTCAAGTATTCCAACAAATAATTACTGATCTCACCTGTGTGTGAATCTCCTCGTTAATTGATCCTTTGCTCTCCTTCTTCTTCTTCACGGCCAGTAGCTCCACCAGAGGCCTGATTGTCATTCCCTAAACACAGAAACAGGATGTGAGGTCATGCGGATGCTGACAACACAGCAACAACAAAACCAGACCAGCAACTCCCGTGTTCTGCGAGGTAAAATGACTGTTTTTGTCATAGGAGTCTGGTAGCTTTGAAGAAAGCCTGGATTACAGCTTCAGTTCTCCGTCGGAAAAGGCTGTCTGACGGCAAGGTAAAGCTGTGAAAATATTCTAAATGTAGCATACACTTAAACTGATTTAGATCTTGTTTTGGGGGGGGCTTAAATATGCTGTCCTCATCTACAGCAGCCCATCTACTGTAGGTCATACACTCGTCTATATCCATGACGTTCCACTTCCAGGATTGCTCAGTTTCTGCCGTAAATTCCACAGGATGTTTGTTACCTTACACTTTTGTGTTGGAATTTAACTCCGGTGGATTTATGAGGACTATGGTTAACTGCTCCTCTGCAGGGTAAATCCAGACAGCTAGCTAGATTATCTGTCCAATCTGGTTTTTCTGTTGCACAACTAAAAAAACTTTTGAATGTACACACGTTCCATCAAAACAAGTTCTTTCCCGAGGCTGTTTTGCAGCGGCACTGTGTCTCTGCCCGGTGCTTAGTGCCACCCATGACGATTGTGATTGGTTTAAGAGGAATGCCAAAAAACCAGAGCACGTTTTTCTCCCATCCGGGAATGCTCTGTGGACTAGCCAGACCCTCCTCCGCTGCGCCGTGGAGGAAGGTCTGGCAATGCGAGACTAGTTACACACGGACTCATAAGTACCTTATACAACCCCACTCCAAAAAAATCCAAAACTACCCATTTTACTTTTAAAAAAGTCAGGTTTGGTCATGAGTTACTCTAAGCCAAATAAAACACAGAAATGCAAACGTTTGTGATATAAAACACTCAAGCCCTCTCACCTGCACGATGACAGTGAAGAAGATGACCGTGATGATGGCGGTGAGGAACAGGTTCTTCATCTCGTTGTTGGTCAGCAGGAACCCCAGTGAGAAGGCAATGGCACCTCGCAGGCCACCGTAGGCCACGATGAACTGGTCCTTTTTGGTCAACTTTACAATACGGAATTTATTGATGATGTATGTGAGGCCAATGACTCCTGAAGAACACAGAAAACAACATAATACAGTTTATAAAGGAAAAGGAACGGGAAAATTAAACATTATCTTTATTTCAGTTTTTTGGTTAAATATCTTCCTTTAAATCTTTTTTCCCCCTTTCTTTCTTACAGGGAAAAGATGTTGTACTCATTCGTGCAGAAACAGGACCATTCAGAAAAGTGCAGTATTTAAAAAAACAAAAACATGAAATTTACAGAAGGGATAATGAAAACTATGTGTTTATGTATTTCCTTCACTTAAATAAAAGATATTTGCACCATAACCTGATCCAGAAAAAGCACAAATTGTTGAACATGAAATATTTTACATTCAAATTTTCAATCTGCTCAAAAGTGGAGATCTCAACCCAACCTGCAGGTACACCCGTGTGTTAGTTATCCAGTCAACCCAGACACAAGTTGCTACCTGACCATGTTTTGTTTACTGACCCAGGACTCTGGACACCAGGCAGAGAACCACCGTGACGATGACGAAGGTCCAGTTCCAGGCGTGAGGACCGGCCACCGTGGAAACCCCGAGGAAGATGAAGATGAGCGTCTCGCTCACGCTGCTCCACATCTTCAGGAAATATTTGATGGTGGTGTACGACTTATGGGAGATGTTGGCCTCTACATACGGCCGCATCACCACGCCACATGCTATCAACCTGTTTGGGACAGGAAGGAAACAAGGAGAGCGCTAAGAACAACTCAGAGTGAGGTTAGCCGGTTAGTTACTAAAAGGTTTAAAGCTTCACCAAACATTATTCCTCCGGAAAATAACAACTGTTACTCATCATATCATAAAGTTTGGCTGCAATACAGAAATTAAAACACATCCCCTTGTAATTGAGACATGGTTTGTTTTTATTAGAGTTAGGTGATAAAGAAAAACATAAAGAAGTAGTCTTTTTTTTTTTTTACCAAGAGTTAGATGAAAAGAATGATACCACTGCCATGTGTGTGTCTCTATATGAAGCTAGAGTGGTTAGCTTGGCTTAGCATAAACACTGGAAGCAGGGGAAAACAGCTAGTTTAACTGCTGACGTTAACAAAATTCCCCTACCAGCCCCTGTTAAGCCTACTGATTAACATGTTCTATCTCAGTTTCTTAATCCATACTAAAACTGAAGTTTAAAAACAGAAAGTTGAGGGTAGCATGCCGGACTGTTTCTTGGAGTTTTGTTGAATGTTCTTCATCTTTTCTTCTTGATGCTAAGCTAAGCTTAGCAAACTAGCTGTAGCTTTAAATATAACATATATTATACAACGGATATAAGCATGGTATTGATTTTCTCATCTCACTCTGTGAAGAGGCGCATTAAACAAAATGTTAAACTATTCCTTGAAGGTGCTGTAGGTAGGATTGTGAAGATCCAGGACTTATCCATTTTTTTGTTTTTAATTACCTGCTTTATGTAGTTCTATTGGAACATAGGGTCAGTTTCAGCAAATATGACAGAAAGTTAGTTTTATAAGTCTTACCTACAGCATCTTTAACAAGGACCAACTGGTTTAAACATGTTTTACTAACGAGGAAGAACAATCCCGTACATACAGAAGGAATTATGGGTAACTTGGGTAAGGTTTTGATCACTCACGACATGATGCCCGATAGATGGAAGACCTCGGCAGAGAGGTAGGCCATGTAGCTGTAGAGGAAAACAAAGAGGGGCTCGATGACTCGGGTGTGCGAGGTGAAGCGGGAGGTAAAGGCACCCAGGATGCCGTAGATGGCTCCCACCAGGATGCCTCCCAGAGAAACCACAAAGAAACAGACGACCCCGAGGACGGCGTCCACCACTGTCACGGTTCCTGCGTGAGTGAACTCCTCGAACAGGTGATACAGAACCTGCACCGAGAGAGAAACACGTGTACTGAGACTTTACGTTTTCTTCAAGGTAAAATGTCTTTGTGGCTCTCGACCCTGCACTAGAAGGAGGTCACGTTCTGCGTTTGTTTAGGAACAGCATTTCTGTTCTGGATCAAGATGCAAATCCAGGATTGTTTTTTTGAGGAGGGATTTTTTTTTAAACATTTTTGCTTTTTTCCTCATGCACTTCCTCCTCTTTTCATTCCTTGCTTTCTTCTACCTTCCTTCTTGCTTCCTTTTTACTTGCCTTCTTCCTTACTTTCCTTGTTATTTCATGATTCCTTCCCTCCCTCCTCCTCTGCAGTAATAAAACAATTGAATCAGAATCCTGTGGATTTATCTTCTTTTTGAACTAAAAATTATTTAGCTGACGGCGTTTCTTCTTTCTCTCCAAACGTGTTACTAATTTTCAAATAATCTTGATCATTTTATTACAGCATGTATAATATCATCTTGTAAATGACGTCCCCCCGTCAGATTAATATGATAATGTCCATTTCCGGGTCAATTTCTATGAAAATAATATTGTTTAAATAGATTGTACCTGTAATGCCGACATTAAAGTGTGTTTTGGAGTCATTCATTTAAACATTTACTGTTTTCCATTTGCAAATCATATATTTGCACACACTGTGACAGCAACAGCTCGTTATTAAATGCTTAAGACAATCAGCCACATGTAATCTCCAGCAGCCTCTGCAGCTCTAAAACAAAAAGCACAAATGTGAAAAAGTTGAAAATTGATTGTTGTACGCTCCATATTGTCAGTAATTGCCCTTTAAGATGACTGATCTGACAAACTGATGATCACTGATCTAATTGGCAAATGAATACAGACTGAACAAAACAAAAACAAGGACGGGAGTGAATATAAACTTGAATTTACTGGTTTAATCTTTAACAATGTGCTGTATTTTATAAGATTGTGCAGTTAAAAAAAAAAAGTAAATCTTGATTTAAAATCTAACCAGCAACTGTAGCTGTAAGATTAATTTAGTGGAATAAAAAGTACAAAATGTATCTCTGAAATGTAGTAGAGTACAAGTGTTAGGTAACAAAAGATGGAAATACTTTAGTACCAGAGCCAGCTCCCCCAGTAGGGCTGAACGATTAATCATTTTTAAATCAAAATGTGAAACAATGCAATTAGCTTATTGTGAAGACAGCGATTCGTGTTTAAAGCAACTGTTTTTTAATAAGATCAATGCTGGAGGGCGGCCTCTAGAGCACCCAGTGAGAGCGTGCGCCCCATGTAGGCTGAGGCCTTTGCAGCGGCCCGGGTTCGAGTCCATCCCCCATCTCTCTCCTACCTTTCCTGTCTATCCACTGTCACTCTGAAATAAAGGGAAAAAAGCCCCTCCACAAAAAAGATAAATGCTGGAATAATGTTACATATCACAGATTGTTTAAATAAATGTCTTATTTTCAGTGGATTTTTAAAAAATGATCTTGTATTACTCTATTTAACACGATCGTAGAAAGTGACATGTAGCTGAAAATAGCTCAGCCCTATCCTCCAGTCTTCAGCTGACTCACCACAGTGACGGCGTCGTTGAGCAGCGACTCCCCGAACACGAGGATGTGCAGCAGCTCGTTGATGTGGATCTCCTCGAACACGGCCAGGACGGCCACGGGGTCCACGGCCGAGACGATGGTGCCGAACAGCAGGCAGGACAGCAGGTCCACTCTGCCCAGCTGGGCTCCTTCGATCTGACACACAGCGTACATCATCCCGCCGATGAAGAAGGCGTTCCACAGAGTCCCCACCACCGCGAACACCAGGATGGTGCCCATGTTCTCTGTGAAGGGCCGGATGGGCAGGAAGTAGCCGGCATCGAGGATGATGGGAGGCAGCAGGTAGAGGAAGAAGAGCTTAGTGTTGAGGACGGGGGCTTCCTCTCCGATGGCTTTGATGATGCCGCCCACCAGGAGACCTACGCCGATCAGCAGACAACTCTCCGGGACGATGTTTTGCACACTGGGAATAATGTGAAAACCTGAAGAGAGAGAAAGAGTTGAACTTTTTATTCATGGAAACTTAAGAGAAAGACAAGTCAAAGTCATTCACACACCAACCTAAGAATAATACCTATTTATCACATTTCTTTTAACTTAAAACACTCCCAAATTTAAGCTGGATAATAGCATCCTATCAGCACCTCGGATGGCTGATTATGTTACGTTATTACTCAGAAAAAGAGTACTTGTAGTCTCCTATTTGGAACTGCTTTCTTGTTAACTATTTTCTTCAAACACAGAGTAAAGCTGGCATAGATGTTGTTTACAATCACTCCATCCAGTGTCAGTGTCTACCCTGGCCAATGTGGTTATTAAATTCTCTTTGTCATATGTTTTCATATTTTTTTATTTTTATATTTTATTTATTTTATTTACTTTTTTTCCCCATTTCAGACTTCTTATTATATCTTATTATTACCTAGAGCTTTGACAAATTGTGATTTTTCAGACATGCATACAGTATATACAGATAACTGTGAGATTAATCGTTAATAAAGAGTAAAATAAATGCACAAGAACTTGTTTCATTATTCAAGTAGTAGTATGAGTAAAAACAACAAGATGTAACATTAACTGCTTAATGACCCTGCAGTACATCAACACATTTCGACTGCGTATCTACATTTAGACATTACTGTGTGTATTAGAGCAGCAGTTTGAGGGGACAAAACAATTCTCTACTCAAGTTCTACTTCAATGCAGCGTCCTCATGAAATATAAAACATGTTGTTGCAGCTGCTGCTGCACGGAGAACAGACAGCCGGTTTATCAGAACAGAACAGCTGAACCAAAATAACTGTGTGGGTTCAAGTTTATGCATGTAATCTGCATTCAGCCTGCATGTACTCACTATTATTTGCCTTTAATGAATGTTACTTAAATGATAAATCAAGACCTGCTACTAACGGTCATTTTCATTGCTGATTTATTTGTTTCTGATTCATCTTTTAGTCTATAAAGTCCTCAGAACTCATGGTAACGTCCTCGTATTGATTGTTTTGTCTAAACCTCAGTCCTAAACCCAAATATAATGAATATACAATGATATGAAACAAAAAGGAGCTTCAAATCCTCACATGTGAGAACACAAAACCAGCGAATATTAGTCATTTTTGCATGAAGAACAGCTCATCTGAAAGGTTGAATAAAGGGCCGATACAGTAGATGCTGAACAGAACATTGTCACTGCTCCTTTAGTTTCATATTTGGCCCGTTTGTCTCTCAGCTGAATGAGGCCTTGACATTCAGTCTCTCTGGATGGGACTCGAGAAGGCTGTGGTGACGAATGTTTCTGCGATGTTTTATGCAGTCAGTGGTCCTGTGTGCATCCGTACTCGCCCCCCCCCCCCCCCGCCTATCGTCTGAACACTGAGATCTTTGTTATCACGCAGTGAATTAGGACAGAAGGTTGGACCGGCCCTGGTAGACGACAGCAGGACAGAACAGATAAGATGCCACAGAGCTTCATCATGCTCACTCAGCCAGCGACCAACTGCAGGAGAGATTCCTTCAGCCAATCAGGATCATCCCTGCTCCGTGTTTACACATTCAACATGGCGGCGTGGGGGATGATACAGTAAAGTCAAACACACATTGCGGG
>NC_045746.1:18837711-18845408 GCF_008692095.1 Etheostoma spectabile | reverse complement strand
CTATTTTTGAAATACTTGTACTTCCTTTTAATGCCAATTATACTTGTACTCCACTAGGATACAAAGGAAAATACTGTACTTTTTACAGCACAACCTTTATTTTTACAATTATTTTCATAATCAATTAAATGGCTGATTAATTTATTGATTCCTTTATTAGTGGTTTGGTCTATAAAATGTCAGAAAAATGTCCATTCCTGTTTCTTGATGTCCAAGGTGGTGTCTTTAAATGTCTTGTTTTGTCGGTCCAAAACACAAAGATATTCAGTTTAATGATATTAAACAAAGAAAAGTAGAACATCTCCATATTTGAGAGGCTGAAACAGCATTTTCTGCCATTTGTGCATGAAAACTGACTTTAACGATTAACGGATTATTAAAATAACTTTTTTTTTCTGTCAATTGACTGATAGATAAATCGTGGCAGCTGTACTTTGCAGATTAAGTTTATTAATATAAAGTCATTTTATAATTTATAATGTATTATTATAGATTACGTTCTCTAGCAGTATATAAAATAAGTAAAACTGAGTCAGACAATTGTATGTAGTGTCCAGAGTTTTACCCTCTCAATTTACGAGGTGTGTAGTTGTGTCAAAGCTAAAGGTCAGAGGTGAGAGATCACGTGTTATAAATCTCCACAGAGATACATTTAATCTCTCAAATTAGTCCGAACAACTGCCTCCAGACCTCTTGCAAGGTTAAATCTAAACTCTAATCCTTCACCATTTGCTTCCTCTACAGACAGACTCGCGTCATCAGACTCTTCTTAAAATAAGTTTGTGTGGCACGGAAACATCACTGAAGCCGTCTGTGGGGACACTATCTGCACTCTGTTGCAGCCTGCAGCAGAGAGGAGCTTTATTACATTATTTGAAATTCTTTACATAAATATGCTACGGAGAAGAACATTTAATGTTGTAACTTGTGTTTTTTCTTCTTCTTCTGGCTGTTTGAATGTGTTACCGAAAGATGGATGTTATAAGTTTTAGATGTTTGCCAAATAGCGATGTCTTGTAATCCAATCAGTCAAAAGTAACTACCTGTAGCTGTTGGCTATTTTTTGCAGTAATTACAGTATATAGTGTGTATATGTCTGTATAAAAAAATGTAAATAAAGTTGCTTGCTTTGAATGTATTAACATACAAGTTGTTTAATGGACTGGATGCACCCCAGACTCAACCATGGACTCAACATTTTTTAGGTGATAAATATTTTTGGAGGGTGAATCTACAGAAGGGACAAGGTGGGCAAAATCAGTTTATTTTCAAATTAGTTTAGTACAACTCTTACCAACTCAATGAAGAACTAAGATTATCTTAATAATAAATGATTAAACATGTTTGGTAAAATGTATACGATACTGTCAACCTGACATTTTTGGCTGCTGCCAGAAAACCATACTCACACCAAACTCCATTTAAAATACTACTAATTTAACAAAACATTTACCAACCTGTAAAACGTCACTTCATACCTTTAACACATCCTGAAGAGATAATCGTCACACGTTTCCAGTTTGTCAATGATGACTGAGAAGCTGGTTGTTTCTATATTTAGTTTAACATTTGATGTATTGGTATTTCACTGCTTGTTCTGTATGCAGCAGCTTTGGAGCTTGTGTAATATGCATCCTTTATGTTTTAATAATCCAGCCCCTCACTAATGCTGAAGGTGGGAGTTTTGGTATTTTGGCAGCAGGAAATCCCTTCGTTTGAGTCACTCACCAAGTTTCATGAGCAGGGCCAGGAGGATCCACAGAGAGATCTCAAAGGGCGTCCTGACGTGCTCGTAGTTGAAGGAAAGGACCGGGAAAGCCTTCTTGTGAGCAGTAGAGTTAGGTTGATTATGGGAACCCCCTCGTGTGTCTCCGGCTGGATCCCTTCCCGTCTCGTTGTTTTCCGAAACACCATCACGACTCGCAGCGGCGACAGAGACGAAGACGAGCAACAACACGCACATTAAACCCGTCGGAGGCAGAAAGGAGCTCCTCCGGGCGAGACGGAGCTCAGCCATGTTTAGGTGGTTTGACAGGTCAACTGCTGCTGATGCTCGGCTCTAGATCCGATGAAGATGAAGATGAGGATAGTACGGGAAGCCAGCGTGGTGCGCAACGGAGAACGGCGCTCTTTTACGCAGAAACTCCCCAGGCATTTTAAAGCTACGCTTAGTTTTAAAACAACAAACGGTGATTTATGTTGCAAACAAGCTACTGTCATCGGTGGAAGGCTTTTTTTTTTTAATTCACACGTCTTACTCGCCCGCTGAGATGATTTAAAGCCGGGAGAGCTGTTGCCCGGTTGTTTCAGACCGACACTCTGAGAACTTCATTAAGGCTCAACCGTTATCAGACCAATTTCTCACGCTGAACTTTTTTTCTCTTTACTTTAACAAGCATTCATCCGACGCTCAGCCGGAGAGAAGGTGACATCTGCTGGTGTGGAGGGTCACAACGAGCACACAAAGTGCACATCTGTGGAGGGGACGTTCTAAAACGCTTAACGTGAAAAGGCTTAACGTGGTTTAATGTACCTAAACAACGATCAATCATCACCGTATTTACCATGGCCATATCTTGTCATAAACACTTAAACCTGTCAAAAAAACTAAACTGAAATCCAACGATTATAGAAGTTGTCTCACGGTAACGTTTTCTTCTTCATTGGTGTCTATGGCGAGGAAAAGGCGCATAATGTACCTAAACATTGATCAATCATCACCATATTTCTCTTACATATTACACAAAGTGCACATCTGTGGAGGACGCATTGACTGTAGCCTGATTTTTAAAGGTGCCCTGCCACACATAAAAAATGCCTCTTTTTTTTTTTGTATACATTCTAGTGTGGTATATAATAAGCCTGCTGGAAGACTCAGCTCCATTTGTGCCAGATCTCATTAATATTCAACAAGCTAAGCTGTTTGTCTCTGATTGGCTAACAGCTAGCCAATGAGAGCCTGGCTATCAGCATCCTTTACCCAGCGCAACTGGGTGAGCTCATGAATAGTAATGAGGCAACAGGCAACATGAGTCAGACTGACCAGCTTTTGTAATTGGTCTGATTTCTCCACTTATTTCTTTTCAGTGGCTAGAGCTGACAGAGGAGGTGGCAGTTCATCTTCACATTCACAACATAACAATAACTTATGGACCTAAAATATTTTTTTTTAAATGCAATTAAAAACAGTTTTGTGTGGCAGGGCACCTTTAAGGGAGGAAGCAGCCTACATTTACTTATACTCATTTGCAAGTGCTGTGTTAAATACGGTACTTACAGGAGACTTCCGGTCGATTTCAACCGGTAGCTCTGTTTTTTTTTTAATTTGTAGTGCTGTCAGTAGCGAGACCAATGAAAACAATCGGTGCAGTCTACACCGTGTTATCCTTCTACTAGATTTTGCACCCAACAGGCTTAAACAACAGGCTTCATTGCTACTGACAACACCACAAATAAAAAAAATAAAAAACAGAGCAACATGTTGAAATTGACTGGAATTCTCCTTTAAGATTTCTCAGAGGGAAGATATAATTTGATGAATCATGACGAGAGGACTCTGCTGCCTGCTTCCCAGGGAGGATCCATCAATCTGAACAAGAAATCAATGAATCAATCTATCTCTGTCTCACACTCTGCTGACCCAAGATGATTCCAGTTCTCAAATAAAGTAAAGTAGAAAACATTGTTATTTTAAAATAGCTTTCAGCTTCTAGATGAGTTCAGAATAAACAAATGCTCACAACAGCTCCCACATCCTCTGTGTGTGTGTCGGACCCCAGTTCAGAGGAATTAGTAAAACCAACAACAGTGACCCGTTCCCACAGTGTCAGAGCTTGTCCTCTGGCTGCTGTCTGGCTAACGGTTGCTAAGGGAAACATAAATCTAGAGATTGATTGTGTTTGACAGGGAGTGAAGGGTTGTAAAATAAACACGTCACAAGACCAACAAACTGTTGGTGAACTGAAAAATACAGCCTGGTTTTGTTTTAACACTACCAAACTTGTAGCACTTGACGCAGCTACCCAAACCTGCGTGTTGTCATCAACTGAGTAACAGAACAAGCTGTAAACACAACACTGACATTTTACAGGCGATACGTGAACTGTGAGTTTTATTAGAGCGGAGCACCAAAGTGCCAGTGGCCAAACGTTATTGTTTTCATCTTTGCTGTCCGTTGGGAGACGCCAAAGACATTGAAGTGGACAATAAAGTAAATCAGCTTTCATATCCAACTATAGCACAATTAACAAAGTAAAGACTACCTGGACATTTGATGGAGCAGCTTGTTTGAGGCCTACAATAGTGCCAAAATCAGGATAAAAGTAGGATCTGCCTGGTAATAGCGTCATTTCTGATTGGCCCCCAGCTTCTATGACAAGCCTGCAAGCGCATGCACAGAAAAGACAGTGGTAGATTAAACAATGTTTAAAATGGAATCAGTTTTCTTTAACGTCACAAAAAAAACATTCAAAACATCAGTATATAGAAGTCTGCACACAGATATCAAATCTGTAAACATATTTATTTGAGAATTACATCACTTTACCAAATTTGTTACTATACAAAGTAAATAATTTGAATTTCTATTAGTGGCATTTTACATATACAGACAAGCCCATTATTAAATTCTAGTACAAACATGAACATGAACATTTACAAACTGAAGTTGCCCTGATGAAAACAGCTTTAAATTCAGCTGCTTGTAGTCTGCTTCGTGAATAAATACTCAAAGCGGTAATGCTGCTTTAGGATTTACAATCTAAATTCAATACATTAAGGTGCTAAAGTTCAACAAACCAATGAAGTGAGAATACTTTGTTTTGTTTAAAAAAAAGATGACACTGGGTTGGGCTTTCTGGCCTAAACTGGTTTGAATCCTATTTGAGGGACACTTGCGTTCATCAGTAATTACACATCTGAGCATTTAAAATTGCTGTATGGAGTTCCCCAAGGCTCCATTCTCGAGCATCTTCTGTTCCATATCTAAATGCTACTAGCACTGTCTCCCACATGGCATTGTGTTTCTGTTATATCTTTTTTTTAATGCCTTTCTATCTTATATAAAGCCATTTGAATTACCTTGATGTTGAAAGTTACATTAAATAAGGTACCAAGGTATCAAATGAACTCGCCATGCCTATGTATAAAAAGTGTGTTTGTGACTAATTTCCATAAATACAATAAGATTGTGTGCTGAGATAATTACCTACTTAATTATTGTATTTGATTTTCTGAGGCTATTTTCAAACATTTTTGTTTGTACTATAAAAAGCAGGAAATAAAAATGGCTGCAGTTATAACTTTAATGCTAAGATCCTTGTTGAAAAATAAAAAATGCAATCACTAATGAAATTAAAGGCAACCTGCAAAAACTATGCAGTGTTCAAACCGCAGGCTCACTCATATTGCTTATAAATGTTGAGATTGCAAAGAAAGTGTAAATTGGTTGAACAAATGTCCCTGCTGGGACTGATTGTTGACTCACATTTTTCTCCTGGGACACTTAGATTTTCCTTCAAGCAACACCACAAACACATTTACCCTCTCGACCTCCATCACAAACCTTCTGCGACGTACACAAAAAAACAATCTGCCACATAAACCACCCACACGGCTTCTCACTAATCTCAGGCATTTGGATGTTTCACATGGACCCTCTCTGCCATCTGCCTGGCGCTGTACAGAGACACTCCCATTCCCACTGTGGCCATCGTCATGGCAATGGGATCAAGGAGACTGCCCTGAGGCTGCATCCGGACCTCACCTGAGACCTGCCTCTGCACACAGGACGGACAGAGAGAGGAAGACAGACAGACAGTAGTTTACCACACTAGTCTGATCAGATGGCAGTTAAAGGGGTAGTACAGTATGCTACTCTTTCACATTATGGCCACAATGTGTATACTGTTTATGTGTATACAACAGCTAAAAAACGTTTTGTAATGGCAAATGTTTTGATTGTGACCATCCTGGTCAAATGTGGTGTTCAGTCCCTCATACTCAGTGTTCCTAGTTCAGGGTAGAGGTTTTGTTGGGGTTTATCCACCACTTTGGTCCAGACTGAAATATCCAAACAACTACTTGAGGGATTGCCATGATATTTTGGACAGATATTCAGGTTCCTCCAGGATTAATTGTAATAACTTTGGTGACTTACCATCCAGCAAAATCGGCAAGTCAAAATTATAATTTGGTTTATGACCAAATACCTGCAAAACTAACAAAATTCCCATCAGCCTGAAGCAGTTTTGTGTTTAGTTCTGCTAATTAGAACATGTTAGCATGCTAATGTGTTCAAAATACAAATCACTTTGCTTCAGTCAAATTTCTTTCAGTTCAGTACAAAGGTTTGTAGTTGGTGACTCTGTAATGCATCACCGTTAATAAAGCAGCTGCTCTCTGTTCTGCTTCTGTCTGTCCTTGGTGGTGTGTGTCTGGTAAAAGTGTGTTCAGTGTGTTGCTGGTATGAATTGTTTCATACAGTTCAGTACAAAAGCTGGACTCACAGAAGCTCTGTTATCATGTCAGCCTGTTTGAGATCTTTCAGCAAGCTTTTAAGTATGTAAAGAATTGAATTATCGTCAGACTTTGGCTATGATAGATAGCATCAGCGTCAGTAAATACTCTCTTTTGTGCAGCCTCTTTCAGTGCAACGCAAGCTGTGAGAGTGAGTCTGAACAGTTTATATAACACAACCTCCTGAGACGAGCTCTTATAATATCAATTCACTTCTACTGCCTCAATTTAAAGCAATTCTATAAAACGTGCATAAAGATAATCTGTCAAGTATTAACACCAAATATGTTTACCTTCAGAGTGGATTGATTTATCTGTGTGTATATCCTATTTCTTTGTGGGAAACTAAACATTTTGGGGAAATTCTCCAGCTATGGGAACTATTCAAATAAAACATAAAGAGAGAAATAATACTTATGTGCTCTGAGTGGTTGTGACCGACCTGGAGGAGACGGAAGTATCCTGGTGTCAGTCGTCCCAGTCTGATGATCATTTCTGCTCTTGGAGCTTCTCAGACGAGCCAACCTTTCTGCAGGGGAGCAAAAACTGTCATCACTCCTCCACAAGTTCATGTTTACAATGTAGAAAGTGTAAGACATAAGAAAAAAGGTTTTTAAAGGAGATGTTTTTTCCCCTCAGTAGTTCCCTAACAAAGCTGTTTCTGTGTAACCTCTTTGCTCAAGCTGCATATTTTTATAAGCTGTGAGTGCTTCAACCAAAAAGTGAATTCCTCTTCTTAGATTGTTTTACGTGAATTTTTCTTTAATGATCTGTAAAAGTTAAACTACACAGTATTTTGTTGAGGTAAAGTAACACAAAATGTGCAAATGTTTCTGTAGCAGGAATACGTTTTTGTCCTTTTTATCATCTTGTGACCCCTGAGATTCATGTTGAGACCCCTTGGGAGGAACCTGACCTCTTAAAACCACTGGTTTAAAAAAAACATTTGCCATCTACTTTATCTGCAGATAATCTAGACTAATATTGTTTATTATTACAACAAAACTGTTTTGTAATTTACTTTTAGAAAAGCAAAAACTACTGATGTGCTCAGCCTATGGAGCGTCAGTGAATGCAAAACTCACAATCTTTAGTACTTCCACTTTCCACGCTTTTGATCAGGAGTCATCTCAAGTCTTCTTTTAACGGTAATATTCTAATCAATATTCAGTCAGCTTTTC
>NC_045746.1:18789862-18837701 GCF_008692095.1 Etheostoma spectabile | reverse complement strand
GCATGTTGAATCTACTGTTATACTTTTAAATAGTTTCATCTCTGTGTTTAGTTATATTTACTTTAATCACCTGTTGGTACAAACAGAATTCAAATAAGTCATTTTTAAGACAACCTTTAAACACAAAGTAGCTCCATTAAAGCTGTAACTTCTTCTGTCTGCCTGACATTCTCCGTCGCTTTAAAATCTTAAACCATTTGAATTTATACAATTTAAATGTCACTGAAATCAAGGATTGGCAATATGGCCCTAAAATAATCTCACATAATAAAATTCTTGATCATATGACAAAATACTGAGTATATTAACACCATATTTTTAAGTAAAAGAACATACAATTGCAATAAGTGTTATGGTTTTATATGCCTGTATACATTTTAAACGTTTGCCTTCAAATATTCAGTAAAAGCTAAAAAAATAAATCTCTCTGAGTATCTAAATAGTTGTTAAATTAACAGGCAATAACGTCAACAAGTCGGAATATTGCCATTATTATAATGTGGTTTTTTTTCCCCATAAAAAGTTGTACCTGTATTATCGTGAACAATATGATATGGCACAACCTTAATTAAAATGTGAATATGAAACCAAGTTGAATACCAGAAGCAGAGTTATTTATCAGTCTTTAGATAAAACAAAGTCTCACAGTTTGAAGTTAACGAGTCCTCAGGGAGTTGACGAGCAACCATTAGCGCTCACCCTCACCTTCATCGACGGCTGCAGCAGCTCAGCACCCGCAGACAGACATGTGAAGCCCCTCAGCCGCCTGAACAAACAGTGGCAGCCTGTCGTACTGAAGAGGTTCCTGTGTGTCCCTGCTCTTTTGTACAGTGTGAACGTCCCAGTCTGACAGGGCTCAACACTCACAAAGCTGCATGAAAAGCCGCGGCCTGTCAGAGATGATTTGGTCACCCAGCCAGTAAAATGGGTGAGAGCAGAGGGAGACGAAGAGGCTTTGTGCAGCATGTTGCACGCTTGAAGGAACATGTGTGTTAATGCACTGCAGTGACTTATGTAACCCAGAAACACTACTGAGAAAATATTTTTAACAACTGTCATAAATGGACCTGGGTGCCACAGCTGCCAAACATACTGCATGAGGATTAACTTTTACTGGATATAATTAGACTTTTGTTTGTATTTTGTTGGTAATTTAGTAATCCATGTTGAGGGCCTCACTGTTCATGTTGTTTATATAAAGGTAGCATGTTGGAGAATTAATGCATAGAAACAAATCTAATCTAATTATATGTTTAATGATCTGAATGTTGAAAAAAAAGTTTACAAATCAAATACTTAAATTACCTATCACACTATCTGAAAAAACACTTACTGTTTAATTTATTTAATATACATGAACAGTTGTACATGTCAGTCAGATTGATGCACTGTGTGTGTCTGTTGAAGAGGACTGGAGGTGGACTAGACTACAAGGTTCTGATTGTGCACATAAAGTGACCTCATGTCTCAAGTCTCTTGTCCGATAAAAACACTTCAGTATCTACAGACGCTGGGAAAGGAATTAGAAGCTATGAGAAATAAACAACAATTAATGTAAACATGTTGGCAATGTGCTGCAAAGTTTAGTTTGTTTTGTGTTGGGTGTAGATTAAACTCTATAAGATAAAATAAAGGTGCAATAATAATGTAAAGGGCTTGTATTAAACATCATTCTTTTACAGATGCAGTGCTGAAGTATTCTGGGTCCTGTGTTGTAGGTCCCACTTCGTCCTGACCTGCAGCCTTGATGGGAGCTCTAGCCAGCGTCAATTTCACTCCTGCGGGCCCCTGAGAATCTGTCCTCTCTACAGACATCACCTTTCCAATGAAATGCTGAAACACAAAGCAAAACACAGCATGTGTAAATCATCGGTGAGTACATCTTCTTGTTGTTCTGCTCAGCTCTTTGTCACAAGCTGGTGAGTTGAGAGTTGGTAGATAATAAATATGTTTTCACTGATTTCCATTGCAGCTGTAAAAGGATTTAAGGTGAAACAAGTACTATTTTTACAGCCTCAGTGCACAAAATTAAAATATTGACAATAATGACTTCCTCAATAATAATTACTTCTCCAAGTGTTGTGATTTCTGGCTTTTATCTGGCATTTTGTGAACCAGAAACAACAGAAGGTCCCCAAATTACGATGCAAGATATTTTAGATAAAGGGGGTGAAAGAACTGTGCAGAAGATTTTGTTGCAGTTCCTCTTGTTTGCCAGTCGGAGTCAGTAAAAGTCTGCTCACTTATTGTCAGAAAAACTGATTTACCACCTTGCTGAACATACTGCAGGTTGTATCTCCTGAAGCCAGTGAGCCTTTCAATCCTCTAAAAATCTGCAATATAAATGTTGTGTGTCAGTGAGAGACCTCTGTAAGATGAACTCCAGCATCCTCATGCTTTGGGTTGGGTCTCGATGACTCAAGATATTTCTCCCTCTGTGCTTTTACTTCCTGTACAAAAAGGCAGCAAAACATAAAAACACAATTCTTTGTAACAGCAATGCTGACTTGAGGGTATATCTGCGGTTGTTAAAGATAAAAACCTTTAAGATCTCATAGTTGGAAGTCTTGGAAACGTAACTGTCCCAAGACTTGGCTGTAAGCTCCTGTTGCTTCCAATGAGACTTAATCTGCAACATAAAGACACCAAAAAAAACATTCAGATTATGAAAACAAGATGTCTGCTGTGTCTACATAGGTACGGTGAAGTCTCATTAACAAATTACTTTCAGTGACAACATGCATCAAATTAAATTTATTTAACTTCCACTCTCTAAAAATACATATATTCTTAAATTAGAAAATGCTTTGGAAGAGTCTGGAGTTGCCTCAAGATACTGTCTATTTTGTGCAATGGTTCATGAGAAAAAAACAAATATTTTCAGCTGACTTTCACAGGTGTCGTCTGTTTGTGGTTACTGCATTAAACTCCCAGCACCTCTGTGTACATGAGCTCCTCCTCGCCGATGTCCTCCTCCTTCTGTAGCTCCAGGATTCTGTTTTGTTCTGCTGCAACCCTTCTTGCCGTGTCCTCAGAAATCTTACAGATTGTGCTCAGAGCCTCCTTATCGGGGGTGATCAGTGTCACACCGTCCAAACTCAGCTCCCTGCTGATCTCTTCCCACACCTCACCGACCTAAAGCAACAGGACAGACACCTCAATGTTCAAAGTGCTTCTGTGTCTGTTAAAAATACACTTCAACATATTTGCAGGGGATATGTTGATAATTCTAGAGTTTAAACATACAACCAGGAACATCTTGGTCCAATATTTTGCTTATTGACAGTAACTCTATTTGACTCATCAATTAATGTGATTACAACATCTTTCAAATTATTGTGATGGTGTAAATGACACAATCCTGCTTAAAACTTGTGCAGTTACTCCAGGTGCAAATTCAACTAATTTCATACCCATCACTGGCATTCTCTTTGCTTAATAAACAGCAGTTCTACCTTGAAGTCCAGATATCTCTTTACGATGCTCAAAGTCACATGATGTTTTCTTGACAGTCCAGGAAGGTCTTGAAAACCTGCAAAAGTAACCAATTATTGTTTTTCACAGCATAGTTTTAAAATGTCAGCGTACTATAGATATCTTTTTGCAAATTGACTGTTGTGCTAATTTCATCAAGGCTGTTATACCTTCCTGCGTACATCATTACAGTATTTTAGCATTAAGAACCCCATGTCAAAACCCCATCCAGCCTTTAAATGATATAGACATATGTTTTGTTTTCTACAACATGGTTTAGACTACAGCTTCTGGGCTACATGATAAAAACAACATTATCTACATATCTGCAGATGTATTGTTTA
This sequence comes from Etheostoma spectabile, assembly GCF_008692095.1. Taxonomy (NCBI): domain Eukaryota; kingdom Metazoa; phylum Chordata; class Actinopteri; order Perciformes; family Percidae; genus Etheostoma; species Etheostoma spectabile. The sequence continues at coordinate 18,833,883 of NC_045746.1, read as the reverse complement.
AATAAGTGACACTGTATTTACCGGTCTAATTCTTTAATAACTTCTTACCAAGTTTGCAGAAGATGGAGTAAATCTTTGACCGCAGGTTCTCTGATAGTTCCAGCACTGCTGAACTCTGTACGTTAGCAGGAAATGACCGCTGGGTATCCTCCTGCTGATAGTGACTGAGGAGGGGCCTCCGGGGATCTTAAAAGTGAAAAAGTGAAAAAGCCAAAAAATAACAGGAAAACTACTATGAGATTCAAATTAAAATCACTGGTTCATCCTTTGCTTGGCATGTGTTGACACTTTGTCCTGCACTTTCTACACTGTGAAAAGTATGACTTTTGGCTCTTCTTCAGACAATAACTTGAAACATGTTAGTTAAGGGCTGACATCACACCTGATGATCTGCCAACCAACAGGTTAGTGTAGATGCAAGTGACTGCCATATTTCATAGATGTATTGTATGCTAACTGTACTTCCTCACAGTCTTGTCATTGACTCATTATTGTTGATAAAACTGTTTGAACCTCTCTCCCTGGCAGTTGTGATCATCAGGACCAAAACCTCACGCCTCTGCAGTCAGCCTCATTAACAAGGACCCAGACCCCCACTGACATTGACTCTTAATATTTCATATTAATGTTCAATATGTTTGTTTCTTTATGTATGCACCAACCACCAAGGAAAATTCCTTTTAAGTACTAACTGCAATTAAACTTTCTGATTCTGATTCTGATTAAAGCCTGCAGACTGACCTGAGATCCCTCCGTGTTGGTTTCGGCTGACTCTGAGCTCTTCCTCCTCTTCCCTCCACAGCTGCAGCAGGAAACTGGGAGCCGTCTGACCGCTGCTGTCCCTCCAGCTCAGGATGTGGGACACAGTGTTGGGGTTGTCACATAACTCCAGCAGGGTGGCGAGGACGTTGCAGTGCAAGCATCTGGGACATGACTGAAGAGAGACACCCAAACAGTTTCATTACAGTTCTTTTAATGTTTTGGTCCATTATAGACACAGTACAACCACAAATTCAGTTAAGCTTCAGGGATTGGAAATCAATCAGCTACTTACACTGAGTAAGTCCAACAGAAGAGACACCCCCTCTTTCGCCAAAAAGTAATCTTCTGTGGTGTAGCAACCCACAATGCAGGACCTGATGGGATACACACTTTCTTAACTGTGGGGAATCAATTAGTGCTTTCCTTCCTGTTTGTCTACCAAATTCTCCAAAACCCAAAAGTGAATTATACTGTTTTTACACTTAATGTGTCTTGGACTGTTAAGAAAACGCTACAACAATGTAAAGGCCAAGTTTAAAAAACATGGGTATAAGGATGGCGTAAATACTTTAGCAATCAAAAGGAGGTGAGAGTTTAGTATGTTTTATTGAACATTAAGTTAAATAACATACATTTTCCTAGTGATTACCTTCAAGTTTAAGAAAATATTAAAATCAACAACATTCATTACCATCTTAAATAAAGATAAACATAAGACATACTATAACCAAAGACTTCTGTGTCCTTAACAATAGTTACATGCTTGAATGCAACCAAGACACATTAGACAGATTCAAATCTGATTTCTGAAACCATAGGAGGACACAAGGTGTGGGTCTTAATTCAGATCCTGAAAAGAAATAATGACTAACAGAGATATCAATATGCCTTCAGCTAAGGAAGACACGCTGATGTAGCCAGTTGTAAACTGACTCTGGAAATGACAAGTGTAAAAGGGGCATTTGCTGGTATGTTTCATTATTATGAATAGGGGAGTGGTAGCCTAGAGGTTAAAGAAGCAACCAGGTTCAATCCCAACAAAAAGTGAAAGAGCAGCACTTGTCCCTCCCTCATCACTGAGGTGCCGTTGAGCAAGGCCCTTAACCCCAACCAGTTGCCAGCAGATCTAACTGCGGTTGCAATGGTCAGCTTCCAGGTGAATAAAGGTTGCAAAAAAAACCCTACATTTTGTTACATATGTGCCTGCACATTTCGTGTTAATAAAAATCTAATTTAATTGAATAAATTAAAACAGTTAATCAAGCTAGTTAATCATTAATTATGAAAGGCGAGGTTTAGCTGAACTGACCACACGCAGTCCACTGTGGAGAGGATGAGCTTGTTGTGTCCCAGACCGCTGTAGAAGTTGTTGGAGCCTTTCTTCAGGAAGTGAACTGCCATCTCAACTCCTTCTGATCCAAAGAGTTCCTGTAGTACAACACACCAGGACTGTCAGTATGGAGATGCTGTATGTTGCTGTAACTGAAAACGTAATGTTGTGATCTGAGCATGAACTCTGACTGATAAATACAAACATAAAGAAAGTTTGAAGTGAAAATTAGATGAAATAACAGTAAGTTGTAAATTTATCCTTATTGAAAAAGCTTCACTTGAAGCTCTAAAGCAAAAACTTTATTAATTTATTAATATGTTGATTAAAGCAGCAAATGTTTAAATTGTTTAAAAATGTCTTTCTATGTCTTACTTTGGCAGTAACAAAGTGGTAATATCGAATAAGACAAACATGGAAAGCACTGACCACATCTATTTTCACCAGCTGTGTTTTATGTTTTTACAAATAAAAAGTTGTTCTCTTTTCCATCTTTAAAACGGATTATATCCGTATATGCATTGTTTGTCTATGCTGTTTTTCATGTATTATATGCTGTAAAACCAATTGCCCTCCGGTGACAAAACAAAAGTTGAACATAGTGAATGTAAGTTAAACTACTTCTCAGCTGTCTCACAGTGACTTTTGAAATCCAACAGGTTAGTTAAAAAGAGCTTTTATTGGCTGCATAATCTCAGCTTTACCTTTCTATGCATGTCACTCTCACACAGCGCTGAAAGTATCAGTTGAATATCTGACTTTATCTCCAGAGTGACTACATCATCCTCATCAGGGCTTGCCTCCATCTGCATTAAAATCCCTGAGAGAATACAACAGGTGCGTCTGTATTGACCATGTTCATTAATTAAAATGTTTCTGCTGATGTTGTGCACGTTTTAATAAGATTTACCAAGGAGCTGGTTGATGGTTCCTTGGTCACAAAGGTCCAGGTGGACTGAGTCTTCACCTAAAGACGTCACAGATCTCAGCACTCTGATACAATGTCGCATCTGAGCCTTCCTACTGCCTCTTTCTCTTGTGTCACCTTCACCAAAGAGAGCATCTGGGGGAGAGTTATAAGTGTACTGTATTAAAAAAAGACTACAATACCCAAATTATGGGAAAAAAGCACTGTAATGGGGTAACAGCATCCAAAAATGTTGTTTATTTGCATGTGACATGTTGTATGGAAGTTGCTGTTGAAGCACTTAAAGCGGTTGAAGTGTCAGTTGAAGTTGAAGCATCTACAACATCTCAGAGTGAGTGAGCGGTGACTCATGTTTTGCTCAAGGGCACTCGGACAGGACACATGAATGTTGGAGTTTGACCTTTGACATTTCCAATAAAGGACAGTATCTCTCTTTAGTCTCTTGTGAGAAAGGTTTTCCTTGCTGCTGTCGCACCAAATGTTTGCTCTTGGGGGGAAACTGTTGGGTCTCTGTGAATTATAGAGTGTGGTCTAGACCTGCTCCATCTGTAAAGTGTTCTGAGATTATTTATTTTATGATTTGACACTATAAATAAAAACTGAATTGAAAATTGAATTGTTTGTCTCGCCACGTGTTATGCAGCATCCTCACCTTGAGCAACGCACCAGTCCAGAAGGAGCAGCAGACACGCGTTCCCCTGACAGAACATGTAGTCATCCAACATGAGAGGAGCGAGGGTGGAGAGGACTGCCAGCGTCTGCAGCTGGAGCTCCTCCTGCTGGACGGAGGACCACTGACGTGAAGCTGACCGAGGCTCAGACGAGGCAGCAGGCGGCTTTACAAGCGTCAGCAGAACAAGCATAACACTTTCCTCTTTATACAGCTATGAGAAGAAAACATAGAGGGAACATGCATTGTGTTAAAAATGTGACCTTTAGTCAAACAGTTAAAGAGACACTGAGTGTGACACTGAGTGTGGGACTGACCTGCAGGGCACCTAAGTCCTTTGACAATAAAACCAACAGATTCAACAGCAGCTTCTTCATTTTCAAGTCGTCATTATTGTAGGTGAGTTTGAGGTTGTGGACCAAAGGGTTGTGACTTTTCACTAAAACATAAAGGAAGCCATTTTGTTATCATAAAATATGCTAATGTAACTGTAGTTGTACTGTAATATTTCAAATGTAAAAATCATGAAAGATGTATAAGGAAAGAGTGGCCTCACTCTCTGGAAATGTGACCAAAACCACCAGCTGTTTGGCAAAGGAACTCTCCTAAAAATAGAAACATGATGTCAAGCAAATTGTAATGACATATTTTACACACCTTCTCAATATGTGACTATAAATATCAGCTGCAGTGTGTTTCCATTATACAGTGACCTATCCTGTACTCACAACAAGCAGAGAGTTTGGATTTTCCGCGATGAGAGTTGTGATCACAAGCAGATCATTTCTGAGTTGAAGGTCAGATTGTCGGGATCCGCTCATCAGCTGGTGTAAAAACGCTTCTTTCAGTGATCTGATGAACAAATGAAAAAAAAGTAAATATCCAGAAGCCATTTGTACAGAATGAGAGCACAAAAGTATTTTTTTTATTAGAGGGTAGACATTAATTCATCCTTAACTCATTTAACTTGAAGTTTGTTGATTAATTTAAAGGGATTCACATTTTAGGTTTCTATTGGTTTCAAGATTTGTTTGTGTTTAATGACATCAAAAGTCATTAAAACAAATGAACTCTACAAGCACACACTGTCCTCATTAGTCACATAGGAAAACATGTTAAGCCCACAGGAGACATACATGACACACTCCATGCTGCTGAGCTGAGCAGTGACCTCCTTGCTGCCTCTCTCCAGCAGGTTCCAGAGGATTTCGGTGGAGCGAAACAGGACCTGACCGGACGGGTCGGGTTCGTTCATGTGGAGACAGATCATCTCTGCTCCTCGTGCATTCAGTATCAATGCACAGTTGATATCTGTGGTTGTAAAATGAAATGCAATTGACATGATTCATGATAAAACAACCCACTGACTTGTTGACATTCACACAATGACACTTGTGTCATCACTGTTTTGATTGTTTATCTGATTATTATTTGGTCATGAGATGATTTATGCACTTGAGAGCTGACTACTTTATCTAATCAAGGAGGTTAGGTTGACATGTCTGACAGATCCCCTCCTCCACTACCTAAGTGGATCCAGAATAAAATCAGCTACTGACCAGAGGAGCTGGAGAGTATCTGAAGTGTCTGCAGGAGCTGCAGCTTGATGGCGGGCTGGTTGTCCAGAGCCGCCATGGAGAGGAGCAATGTCTGAGCCAGGTCACTGCGCTCCAGCAGCTGCAGCCTGTAGCCTGGAGAGGTTGGCTGAAGCCCTGCAGAACACACATTAAAATAGATAACAAAAACAATTTGGGATAGATGTAAACAGCAAGAAACAAACTAAAGAGAAGACATGAGAAACAACATATACAAATACAGAAAACAACCCATTATTGCTAACAAGTGCCTCTTAATAGGAAATCAACACCATTGACAATTTTTGTGAAAAACAATGAAAGTAATTAAAACAATAGATTCAAAAGAACATAAAAATTAGACTCTAACTGTTAGTGTTTATGTACAAAGTTGTTTTTAAGGTAAGATAAGCCTACATTGATCCCCAGAAGGGAAATTCGGGTTGAGTTTGACGATTATATTCGCCCAGATTGATAAGCCAATTCATCATATCAGCAATGTGATGTATCAGTAAGACTCTAAAATAGGTAAAACATGAAAAAAAGACAAAAGAAAAGAAAGAAAGAAAGAAAGAAAGAAAGAAAGAAAGAAAGAAAGAAAGAAAGAAAAAACACACACACAAAGAATAGTCAAACAAAACCAAAAGAAAGAAAGGCCCAAGCATGCCATCACAGAAGCCATGAGAAAACCTCACTCGGTGAAAGTCTAGAAAATTTGTTGTCAGAGTGGAAAGTCCGAGGCTTTGGCTTGGTGAGACGGTCCGTACCGTCAAGCAGCTGTTTAGGAGCCACACAGCTGTAGAATGATTTCACAGACTCAACTATTTGCTGCCTCACTTCAGCATCTGACACCCTCATCAGACAGCCTGCCAAGAGAAACACATCTGTCAGAGTCACTCGTCATCGCCATTCTTGTTGGGAGAAATTGCTTTCTTCTTTTACAGACCAAATCAGACTTGATCAATGTAAAGCAAAAATCAAACTGTAGAAACAAAACTTAAAGTAAAAACTATTAGAAGCATAATATGGACTTTGTAATGTCTTGCATTAAAAAGTCACACAAGCATGTCAATGCAGAAACAAGTGCACTACCACACAATGATAATGATTATTTTTGGGTGTTTTCCCTTTATTTGATAGTGACAGTGTATGGAGTGAAAAGGTGGGAGAGAGATGGGGGATGACACGCAGCAAAAGGCTGCAGGTCGGATTCAAACCCAGACCGCTGCAAAGTACTCAGCCTACATGGGATGCACGCTCTTACTAGGTGAGCTGTTTACTCCTGTTTAAGTTATGTTTGCCAAAAGCGACAGTGCTACAGTACAGTTTAATGTAAAACTATGAAATGAAGTGATCCGTGTACCCATGTGAGAGAGGAAATCAATGACGTCCTGAGCGTAGTTCAGCTCATCAGATGCTTTCTCCTTTAGGAAGGGAAGCCTGAGATGAAGCAAATCAACATGTTGATGATGTCACAACAAAAACATCAGTTTTTCCTATGTAGGCTTGATATATTTGAGTTTTTTTACCTACAAATTTGAAGTGCCTCACACAAAACTGGCACATATTCAGGATGATCTGTCACTTTCTCAGCACAGATGTTGAGTATTTTGGCGATACCTGTGAGGTCCTTCAAAAGCTTGAAATAATTTAAGAAATAGAAAATAGAAATACATACAAAGCTCATACAAAGATACATCCCAGTGAGGGAGGGGGAGTGATAGGGAAAAGGGTTACCATGATAACTAGGGTTATTTCTTAACAAGGAAAATGCTGACAGCAACAGCGATAGAGCTGTAAATGAGAGCCTTGGGAACGACTATTGGCTCTGTGTTCAGGTTACAGAAGAGCAAATCTGTTTCCATCACTGTACCAGGGGACAGTAATGACGAAAATTTGACAATCTTCTGCAGTGTGCGACACCTAAAAAAGATTTATTTTGGAAAACAGAGAAACTTTTTGGAAAGAGAAGTCTGCATAATCAGAAATCAGAAGACGGAATCCAGAACAAAGGATACAAAGCCAATTTGGTTCCTCTTCAGTAGTTTTTTCAGTAAAAAACGGTGCCTCTCCTTTAAGTTAGCCTTTGGTAAAAACAGAATATACAGTATGATTACATATAACATAACTTGAAAAAAAGTCTGATGACATTCTAGTTTAACTTACTGTCAACGGATCTTCAAGAAGACGAATCACCTTGATGAGCTCAAGATTTTTAACGCTGATCTGTTGAGAAATTACAGTTTAGTTCAAAGTTTACACTGTCTCGCTTCTTTGGTGATGGACAGACTTGCACACAAGTTTGTCACAATAAATTTGTTTATTTAAATAAATGTATATTACCTATTCTTAAGATTTTACAACATTTTGCATTAAAATGTGCAAACATTCTTGTAATATTTTGTTGCAAGTTTTCTTTGAGTTTAAAAAAAGCATCCACAAGCACTCTTCAGCTTATTTTATAATATGGTTTTTAATTAGGTCAATGCAAATAATTTCCAGAGCCATAGTTTACTGTAGAAGTAAGGGATAAAGTAACATTTTGCAAGGCTTTTTAACCCTCTTCTTTTTCTTTTTTGTAGTTTTTGGACTTAATAACCAAATTCAGAGCTTTGCGTCATCTGGCAATTAGGGAAATGTTTAAAATGACAACAGGTCCACTCCACTTTTATGTAAATAGAACAGTTACATTTTGCCAACTGAATGTGATTATATACAATCTATTGTCTTAATCGTATTTAAAAAATGTAAACATGTATTAATACAAAATATACTGTAGTGCATGTAATGGATATATTTGACAAATCAGCATCGCTGAATTAACTAACTGGAAATGTGCCCTGTTGCCTCTAACTACCCATCAAGTACAGCTCACACATCAGACTACACATGGCATCTTAATTATATCCTGCCCAAATCATCAAACCAACCCACTCTCCATGTTAAAGGACTGCCTGGTCACTGATTTGCTGTGACTGCTAATTACTTTAAAAAAATAAATGAACTACACATTTTTTAGGACTATGTGAGTATAAACGGAAATAATAAATAATAAAGGTATTAAAATCAGATTTTGACATTGAGCCCCTCCATAAAATATCAATAAGTCTGAAACCAATGTCCCTTTTTAATAAATATTGAACTTTATTGGTGCATATTACCATATTTATCTTTTATTTCCAAACAACATAGATAATTTTGACTGCATAGTGAGTACTTTAAGGACATTTTCTTAATAGTACTTTTGCTTTTTAAGTTTTGAGTGAGACTTGAGACTTGAGTAAGATGGAGTATTTTTTTAATTGTGGTACAGCTAATTTTAGGAGATCTTAATGCTTGTTCCACCATTAAGGTTAGATGAATATTAACTGTTTATTACCTCTTGAATACGCAGGCTCTTATCCGATGCTCTCGGTCTGGATAACGTTACGGGAGTGTCTTCTTTTCTTCTGTGCACAACTTTGCTTGAATCCATTTCCAAAATTACGAGGAACTTTTTGCATCAACGTCTAACGTTACTTCAGCTAAACATTGTCGGTTCATTTGAATTTTTGCCTCACGAAGTTATTTTGCTTCCAGGTGGTAACGCTAGCTAACGTTAAGCATTAAAAGAGTCAGGTAGCGTAAACATTATAAACGCGTCCAAGTTCAGCGTTAGCTACTTTCTAATGTCGGTGTTTGTTTACTAAAAACAACGAGCCAACATTAACGGAAACATAACCCGAACCCGAGTTGTTTCTAGTTACAAAATTCTGTTAAAAAAGCATGTAAAAATAACGTTAGTCGTCCAACATCTCCGTTTGCTTCTTGTCATGTTGGGTCTGACCATGGATGTACTAACGATGTAACGTTACTACAGTTGCCATAGTTACCGTGTACTACGGCAAACAGTGTAGCTCAAAACTAACCCTCACACGAAACGCCCATTTCCGCTATAAAACAGGAAGTGGTATTCTCGCAACAACAGCGCATTGATTTTCACCCACAACAATAAAAGGGAAACGAATTCTAACAATAAAAAAACCCGTCTCAGCTACTCACATTAACGTAATTAATCTCCGGGTTTAAGACAGTCAGCCACAGTCAGCCATGCTGTCGGATGCAGGTCAGTGTTCATGGCGTGTTGCTACTCACTGCTACGTGCTAAATGTGACAGGCGGACATTGTTTGTCTGGTTTAAAGAGCTTAAACACGTCGCCACATTTGCAGTGTTTTCTTTCAATTTAGTCTAGTGCTTAATCCCCTTTGGTCAATTTGTAATCAGTTGCGTAATGTCATTATCTGTCAGAAAGCGATTCAATCGTCACAATATTGTGACGGATTCAGAACTGAGCTGCACTGCATTGTCCACTATTAAATATATATTGTCGTTGCCCATGTCTAGACTATTCTGGGAATGCCTCTGGTGCTCGGCGAGCCAAGAAGAGGAGCTCCGGGGAGTCCCCGGGGGACGGACAGACCTTGCGCTCCTCTGGAAGGCAGACTAATGTCCGGGTGAAGCGCAGCAACAACCCTCCACCTGGACAGGTAAACTGCAGCAGGCATGTTCAACCTTCGTCCGCCTGATGAACACAGCCCTGTCTCAAGTTTCTAGCTTGGTGCCATTTGCTTTCCCGTTTGTTTTTGCCCGACCGATCCTGAGTTTTGAGGCCGTTACTGCACTATTTGAGAGTTTAGGCAATCCAGGGACAAAATCAGCCGATTTTTTATTTCAAAGATTATTTTGTGGGGCATTTTTGGCTTAAATTGACAGTATGCACTCGATAGTCACACAGGAGATGTATGGATAAAAAGAACAATTAGATGTAACAAAGGGCTGGTTAGACCAGGGACGTGGTTCTCCTCAGCCCTAGGGATCATTAAATTCACTTTTTAAACAAGGACCAAGATACGTATTGAGAAGGAGAAGGAGTTTCAAGTTGAAAAGTAATCTTGTTTGGTGCCATTTGGCCCAGGGTTTTAAGGCCCCAATAATGATCCACAACATAGATAATCAGAAGGAAATGGTTGGATGGATGATCTAGCTCTAATATATACACTGCGATTAGGTCACACATCGCTTTTTACTGATTTGCTGACTCAGTTACAGACCTCCTTTACTTTTTCCAGCACATCAGTTGATTGAAAACGTTCTCCAAGTTAAAAGAACAAACTAAACCTGCTCTTGTATTTCTTTTCAACTCTATAGTTGTTTGCGGCGTCCTCATTGTCACTGTGTGCATTATTATGAACATGTGATTTTTTTTTGTTTCTATTTTTATTTTATTTCATTTTTCCCATCCTGTGTTTTGTTCTGTCTCTGTCAGCAATGTAGAACATGTTGTATCAACGTTCTCTCTCCTGATTCCAGTTCTCAAACCCCAGTGCTTACCCCCCTCCAAATGTAAAGCCTATATGACTGTGTGGATCTGTGCACCCCTAGTTTAAAGCGCTCTATGAATAAAACAGAGTTGAGCTCACAGAATAGTTCGTCCACACTGTCTTCTAGAGCAAAAGAAAAGCCACAGACACAGAGGAGGAAGACGACCAGTCCGAGAAGAAGTACAGAAAGTGTGAGAAGGCCGGATGCTCTGCCACATACCCAGTTTGCTTTGCAAGTGCATCTGAAAGGTAGCATGTTTCTTGGTGTAATAGAAATCCGATCTTTACTCTCTCTAACTTTTTTTAGAGAGAGATTTGAATTTGTATATCTCTTTTCAGGTGTGCTAAAAATGGATACACGTCTCGCTGGTACCATCTGTCATGTGGTGAGCATTTCTGCAACGAATGTTTTGATCACTACTACAGAAGGTAATGTTGATAGAACAACTACTTGCACAACATTGATAAACAAACATGCTTCAGTATTTGTTTCATAGCGGCAAATCATGTGCTGTTGCGTCAAGGCCGTAAGATTCACTTTTTTCATTTTTTTTTTTTCCTCACCATCAGCCACAAAGATGGCTATGAGACCTTTGCCTCGTGGAAGAAGGTATGGACTAGTAACGGGAAAAGTGAGCCCAGTCTTAAAGCTTTCATGGCAGATCAGCAGCTACCATTCTGGGTAAGCAGATTTCCTGGTTACATAGCTAAATGTGGTTATTCTATGTTCTCAATGTCACAAATACACTAAGTGAAAAGGTTTTCAATGTTAATTGTGATATTTTCCTTTCAGGTTCAATGCACTAAACCGGACTGTAGGAAATGGCGTCAGTTGACCAAGGAAATACAGCTCACTGCTTCCCTAGCAGCAACGTACCGCTGTGGGATGAAGTTCAACAACGTCAAGGTAAACAGGAAATTGAAAAAAAGAAAATCAGTCAGCTACTAGCAAGTAACATTTGTGACGATGATTTTATGTCTTTGCCTGCAGTGTGAAGGACTGGACCAGTGCTCCCAACCAGAGGACTTGGTAAGCTGGTGATGTGTGTTATAAGATCTGTTTTGGACTCAAAGCAGTTATCACAAAATGCAATGTTTTAGTCAGCCTAACTTCAAGCAAAGACTAAAACCCAGATTATTCATCATGTTTTATTTCCAAAACATGCCTCCATTATGTGTGCCATTGAACAACGCAGTGATGACTTGCATCTCATGCCGTTTCATTCTCACAGAGAGTGGCCGAGGTGACTGACAGCTGGTGGCATTCAATGTTGATTTTGCCTCCGTTGTTCAAAGAAAGCCCAGCCAGCCCGTTCCTGGCTGCCTACTACCCCGACTGCGTGGGAATGAGTCCATCAGGCTCTCCAAGCAACATGTCTCTGTCTGAGCAGAGGGCAGATCACTGCAGAGCCATCCAGCCACAAAGTAAGTCTGTGGTTGTAAGAGGAATGAAGTATTTTAACTCCTATTGTTTATGCTTGGTCAGCCTTCTATTTAGAGCTGTCTGTCTAAAGCACATTGTAATGTGGTGAAGTAACAATGATGGTTCCCCTCAGTTCCAGGCCTGTGTCCATACTTCCAGCCCTTCTACCAGCCTAATGAGTGTGGCAAGGCTCTGTGTGTTCGGCCGGATATGATGGAGCTGGATGAGCTTTACGAGTTTCCAGAATTTTCCAGGGATCCCACCATGTATTTGGCTTTGCGTAACCTTATTCTGGCCTCCTGGCACAATAATTGCAAGGTACACTGCAGACAACAGTGATTTACAAACATTGCATGTTTAAGGTGTTTTTACCTTCTTCTTTTTTTAGGGTTTGGACCTGGAATACATACAAAGAGAACATAAGACTCTAAACAACAACAAATGCCTCTCAAATTTCCCTGTTTTTCTAAAGGAGGTGCTGACTTCCCAGAAATGTGCCATGCACATCATTGTCCGGGGGTTGGTGCGTGTGCGTTGCGTGCAGGAGATGGACCGGGTGCTCCACTTCATGATCAGGAAGGGCCTCATCAACACTGGTGTGTTGGCAGTGAAACAGCCTCTGCTTCCTGAAAGACCCGGCTCTGTGAGTGTCCTCTTTATTTGATCAGCGCACCTCACATTTAAATGTTTTTTTTTTAAATCATCATTGAGACTTACAGAACCTCCCACATTTAACATTGCAGAGGAATGTTATCATCATCGGTGCCGGGGCTTCAGGGCTGGCTGCTGCACGGCAGCTGCAAAACTTTGGCACTCAGGTACCTGTTGTTATTTCCTTTGGCTCATCTTCTCTGACCTCCTGTTTTACCCCTTGCTCGTCACAGTGCTGTCCCTTTACACTCTTGATTTTCATTGGTTTACAGTTGGTGGTGCTTGAGGCCAGGGAGAGAATTGGAGGTCGTGTGTGGGATGATACTTCTCTGGGCGTCACTGTAGGGCGAGGAGCTCAAATTGTCAATGGCTGTGTAAACAACCCCATCGCCCTGATGTGTGAACAGGTAAGAATTTTAAGGAACTCTAAACTCTGCAAAGAAAGAATCCCACATATTTCTGCTGTACATTTAGCTTGATTTTAAGTCTTGTTTTTCTTAATGTCACCTGGTGAATTCAAACATGAACTGTCCACTAATGTGGCGTTTTTGTACGTGTCTAATTTGACTCCTCACTCGTCTGCTGCAGATGAACATCAAGATGCACAAGCTGGGAGAGCGGTGTGACCTCTTTCAGGAGGGGGGGCAGGCCACTGACCCAGCCATTGACAAGCGCATGGAGTTCCACTTCAATGCCATCCTGGACGTGGTGTCAGAATGGAGGAAGGACAAGACCCAGAACCAGGACACACCACTAAGAGGTGGTGAACTGTCATCCCCAGACAACATGATTATTTTAATCCAAAGTGTGAGGTTCAGTAAAGTCCCTTTAACAAGTGGGAGCTATGATAGCTTTTGTTATCAGACTTTAGTAGCAATGACAGCAGCCATTCTGATGTTTGGCCTCACCTGCAAGTTATTACTATGTGGTCAAGATAATGAGCTCTACATATAAATTCCAGATGTCATAGCTCTGACATGGGCAAAAAGAACATGTTTCAGTACCGGACAGTTCACGTTTCAGTAAATATTTCAAGTTACATAGAAGCACTGAGAAAAAGTGTGCTACTCAGCCAAACTATTTCCTAAATTAAAAAAAAACCTCTAGAAACAGAATGTGGTCAGTGTTTTAGAGATATTTGACCTTTTTAGTTGTATGCATTTTATCTCTACAGAAAAAGTCCAAGAGGTGAAGAAGAACTTCCTTCAGGAGTCTGGAATCCAGTTCAGTGAGTTAGAGGAGAAAGTGCTTCAGTTTCATCTCAGCAACCTGGAGTACGCCTGTGGAAGCACGTTAGACCAGGTCCGGGAAACTCAAACATAAATTTATTGTGAATACATTCACCATACACGAAGGTTTTGTGTCTTTTAAGATGATGAAAACAATATTTATTTGTTTGTAGGTATCTGCAAGATCTTGGGACCACAATGAGTTTTTTGCCCAGTTCTCAGGAGACCACACGTTACTCACCAAGGGCTACTCTGCTTTACTCCACAAACTGGCCGAGGGTCTCGATATCCGCACAAAGTGCCCGGTTTGTAATTCAGCCTTTTAATTTCAGAAGCTACTTTTAATACTTACAGTAAGTTGGCTACTACATAAATAACTCCCAAAGTTTTAAATCAAAAGCAGGTGTACATTTTCTTTTTCAATTCCAGGTTCAGGCCATTGATTACTCGGGTGATGTTGTCACAGTTACCTCCTCCAACGGGTCCCAGTGGAAAGCACAGAAGGTAAAAACATGTTGATAAAATTGATCTATTTTTTCAGACTTTATCTTGAATGTTGATGTATTCAATGTGGATCATCACGGTTTAATGTTACTCTTTGTTAGGTTCTTGTTACAGTCCCATTGACTTTACTTCAGAGGAACGTGATTCAATTCAACCCTCCGCTTCCTGAAAGGAAACTGAAAGCAATTCACAGTCTAGGAGCTGGTATCATAGAAAAGGTAATAACTGTTTTGATGTGTGTTTGTAATTCATGGTTAGATAACAAGTACATGCCACCAGGCAACTGTTGGCAAATGTATTAAAAACATTTATATCAACAGTGAAAAGTTGCTTCCTTGCTGATGCTAAACCATTATTTTAAAACTTCTTTCAGATCGCTCTTCAGTTCCCATACAGATTCTGGGATAAGAAAATCCAAGGTGCAGACTACTTTGGTCACATACCACCAGGCACTGACAAGAGAGGCATGTTCAGTGTCTTCTATGACTTGGATCCACAGGTTTGTTTTTATTCATTTTAATTCACACAAGACCATATCTTACTGCTCAACATGTCTTTTGATCACATTCTCTCCTGTTAAAAACTACACATATGAGACCTGTTGCTACCAAGGAAAGTAGGTTTGAACTACTGGTTTTAGACTGCAAACCAAACTACTAGAGCAGTGTTTTTCATGTTATGAAAAGACATTTGAATGCTAAGTATACAGAAGATAAAGGAGCATTAAAATAGAGTATAAAAAGACAAGTAGCACTTCTTGATTTTACATTTTGACATGCCATGATTAAATGGCCATTGTGCTTTATTTATTTGTGTATGGGGTGTGTGTTTTTGTGTGTGGGGGGGTGTGTGTGTAGGGGAAGCAGGCTGTCCTCATGTCGGTCATCACTGGTGAGGCGGTTTCTGCTGTCCGGGACATGGAGGACAAGGAGGTGGCGGATGAGTGCATGAAGGTCCTGCGAGAACTTTTCAAAGAGCAGGTAAATCCCATTCTGCTAATGTGTAACTGACACTTTGCTGCTTCTCATTACATTATGCAGGGTAACTGATGAATAGTGACGGATGAACTTAGACCCTAGATTATTTCAGTCAAAATGCAGGTAAAGTCCCTGAGTTCCTTCTTTTTTATGTTCTTGCTGTAGAAAAAGGATTCAACACATCCAATTCACGTGGCACATTTTCAATTAACATTTATTACCTTTTTTTTTATATCCACATTATTTCAGATCCACTTGCATGTTTTTGTGTTTCTCATTACTGACCGGACTTATTTACTGTCCGTCATCCTTGATAGGAGGTCCCAGAGCCGCTGCATTTCTTTGTCACACATTGGAGCAAAGACATGTGGTCCCAGATGTCCTACAGCTTTGTAAAGACGGGGGGAAGTGGAGAGGCCTATGACATCCTCGCTGAAGACGTGCAGGGAAAAGTGTTCTTTGCTGGAGAGGTAATGCTGCTTTTATCATTTATTTAAAAGAAGAAAAAAAAAATAGAATATCTTAAAATGTCTTTTTAAAGTGATAACGTGAGATGGATTTGCTTTTGACAGTATTATTGATGAGCTAACATTTCTTTGGAGTCTTCCCCACTGCACTTTTCATTTCAACAGTTCTTGACACAGAAGACGTAATGGGGAAAAGCACAAATGTTACTAGATAACATGAATGATGGCTCTGTTCTATTCAAGTGTCCCAGGAAATCATGGCTATGTGACAGGGAGAGAGCATGAACAATACCAGGATCCCGAAACCAAAGCAACTAAATGGAAGTCGGCCATCATTCATTTTAATATTTACACCTGTGCTTTTCCTACTGTAACATTTCAGAATTACTTGTGTGAAAAAGGCCTCTCAATCCACTACTCTTAAAGGTTGGGTGTCTGCGGGTGGTTCTTATTGGCAAACTACCCTGTTTTCTTAATTTAAAAAAAAAATGATGTTGCAGGAAATACATTCCTCTCAGTGCACCAAGTTTGACGAAATAATCTTTAAACAAGTTCCACTTATGTGGTGCTTTCTTTTTCCGGAGCTTTCTAAGGATAAGATAATGATGAAAGATTTGATTAAAAAAACAAGTTCATGGACCTTGAGCTAAAATCCCTTTTGTCAAACTAAATTACTATTGTTTTATTTAATTTGCTCGTAGCAGTCGACTTACTTACGTCAGATATTGTGAGATTGTTTCGTTATTAGCTATACATATCAGGCTATCGTATTGCAGACTTTAAAACCATTTTAAAAAGAGGTTTTAATGGATTTGTTGTTGGTTTTCATTTTCAGGCCACCAACAGACATTTCCCTCAGACTGTGACGGGAGCCTACCTGAGTGGGGTCAGAGAGGCCAGCAAGATGGCTGCTATGTAAACTCTGTCAGTACCTGAGCACTCTAAAACACCAGCATGGACACACGGGTTGCACTGAGCAGCAGACCGTTAAACAACCCGGACCGAGTTAACCTGAATTGCTCACGTAATGATATTTCATTGTACTTTGACGTGTCTGATCGGTACGACGCTGTCAGACACTTTCCAACAGTGGGGTCAAGTAGGTTTTTTTTTTTTAGGGCCTGGGCTCTACATATTTAACACAAACAAGTGCTTTTTATTTATATCAAAAATCAAGCTGGTAAGATTTTTGCAGGTGACAAGACACAAAATAGCAATAGCAAGGAATCAGTAATCCCTGTGCAGCTCTGCCTGGGTCTGCTGTGCTAGAAAGCAGGATGATGAGTTTAATGTGTGTGTGTAGGTAGCACTTAATTGATGAAAATGGTCAGAACATTTCATTTTGAGAGATTAAGGTTAAATTAAAACATTGGTAAACTCTCTCTTGTCTAATCATGAATTAAGTCAAATTTAATTTCCATGGATCAAGTTTCGAGAGATCATATTGTAGTGATATAAAAAAATAAATCTGAGTATTACCAATGTTTTATAGAGCTGTAATGAATTAGCATTGTGTGATATGTGTTAGGTGATGTGAAATGGGAAGTTAGATATATATATATAGTAGGAGTACTTCTGTAGCACTTTTATTTTTAAAACGACCTATTTGATTTAAAAACGGTGGAAATGAATAGTTCATGTGTATGACAAGTTGAATAGCAAGTATGACGGAAGGATTGTCCCCTTACTGTCTCAGGGATGACAACAACCACAGAAAATTATAGAAGAAAATCATTTTGAATGGACAATTCTGAAAATGGTTGGAACAAAATAACACAACCAGCCAAAGAAGGAAAAAAACCCTGAAAAAACCCTATATTTCTCTTCTTAGTTTCAACAACAATGAGCAGCACAACAATGTCCTCACCTTTTTGACTAATGTTGACTAATGAAGCTTTATATGTAATGTAGGTTCTCGTATCTCTGTCTGGATCAGCACATCTAGATGATCATGTCCCGTTTGTCCAGCATTACGGTGCTTGAGTATTTATCTTGATGTGTGTAATAAACTGAGCTATCAACTGCCATACTGTCCACTTTCTCTTGTGGAGGAATACATGTCTCTTCAATTCAGCATAATTATATTTATTGATTAGTATTTCTGCTAACGTTTTCTGCAAAGTCAACATAAATGGGTTGTCTGCATTAGAGTACTGTCTAAAGATACGAATAGAGCTAAAACAAGAATCCATAGTCATAGTTAATCAGCAACAATTTGGATAATTAATTAGATCCGAAACCTCCCCTGTAGTCGTCCCCCTTGTCTTAAAGTTCTCCCTGCTCCAACACAGCTTATTAAGATGATTAGCTTGTTATCAAACAGCATCAGGAGTTCATGACGAGTTGATTAGAATCAGCTGTGTTAGAACAGGGATAGATCTAAAAAAATGCAGGACGATGAGTACTTGGGAAGACCAATTACATTTAGACTAATGTTATTGTTGCCGTAAGGTAATTTGAGGTATATTGGGTTATGTATGTGAAATGTGATTTTAAAAAAAACCTATCCAACCATAGGGTAAGAATTACTATGTTGTATGCAACCCAGTATAATTAAGTGGTGTATACATCTTCACTGAGAGTTGGTGTAACTTTCTCCTGGTCATCTTTTCACTGGTTACTTGTGGCAGCTTCTGCCACCATACAAATCGTTGAGTGAAATATGGAGATATTTTATACAGCTCATTTTTAAAATAAAAAATTAGTATATTCGGTCAAATGCAGACTTTTCATGAGAAACCCTTAGGATGGAAACCAGAGTATCCATTACTGAGATCTTTTTACAAAGTCACACAGCGCTCACAGTGAATGAACTAAAGAAAATATATTCACAAAACATAATTTAAAGTGTCCTTTGTATTAACAAGTAACATGTACTTTTCTAGGTCTATGGACAGTAGACCTTTCTACCTTTCCTGTGGCTGACTGCCTCAGAAGTTATGTATGATAACGGGCTCCTTGTGCTGGGCGCAGATGACCTCGTCAATGTAGAGAGAGCTGGCCTTCATCTCAATGTGTTCCTGCAGCTCCAGCTGGCAGCGATCCAGAGCCCTCTGCTCCTCCTCTGACTTGGCCGCTGCCTCACACAGACTGAGAGTGTGGAGATAAAGAGATGCCACATAACCGCTTGTCCTAAATGGTTATATTTCTAAACAATACATCAGCCAATATGGGAAGAACCATGTTATAAAACAGGAACAGTTTTATCAATTTCAAATCAGTCATGGCATCTATGCAAGCCATCTAAACCAGACATTAACATATTATACTTATGTGCATTTCGAAATAATAGTTTTCTTCTTCTACTGCTACTATTATTTAAAAAACTTAATTATGCTGTTATACATGCTTTCTTACACTAAATTACATTTTGATATTTAAAAATTACCATTTGCATTATCATTTGAGTTCTTGCCATGTGTTGTATTTCTAGCTTTCTTGGTTAAAGCCTTTGTAAATTATGTTGTTTTTCAACTTACTTGTTGATGTGAGTCTTAAGCTGCTGGACCTCAGCAAAGAGCTGGGACTGTGCTGGATCATAGCACTGCTCTTTGCCAGGCCTCTGGTGCCGCAGAGCCAGCCGGGCCTGGGCCAAACTCAAAGCATGTTCACTCCCTGCGATGGCCACTTGCAGATCCTCTCTGATCCTCTGCTGGCTGGCGAACTCAGACAGTATCTATAGGAGATAGAGGGATCACACCAGGGTAAACCAGTATTTCCATGTAAAAGAAAATGAGTAGGAAAATGATTTCAAGCTATTGCTACTATGACACAAAACTCCAATGTAATAAATCAACCACAATATTACCCACCTGTCCATCTCCATTGAAAAGATCATCACTGGCCAACTAATATCCAAAACTTATAAAAGCTTAATACTGACATGATTAATCAAACCAATTATTTTCTCTTTCACTTTTATCATCACTTTAATCTCCCTCCCACTGCCTGACATTTCCTTTCACATCACTCTCTGTCTCTCTTCATGCCAAAATATACACCATATACTCATCTGCCCTACCTTGGCCAGTTGATCCTCCATCTGGCTTTTGGCAGACTTGATCTCCTGAATATTGCGCATAAAGGCTGCTGCTGTTGCCTGGATCTGCTTGTGCATGTCAGCAGCCGTCTGCTCCAGGAGAGACTCCACCAGGGCCCGTAGGGACAAAGAGTTAATCTTCTGCTGCTCCGCTTTGGCCATGATGAGATCTGAGATGTTCTCCCACTGCTTTGGAGTTACTGCCACGCTGAGAGAATTTAAAGAAGTTTAAAAACGTATGAAGACCCTGAACTAATAAGATGTATTTTTTATTTCCAGATTCTGTATAGAAAATGCAATGATATCCAATCATTGGGGAATTTAGAAAAGAGCTTAAAAACGGCCTTTTCACAGACGTTACATTGTTTCCCTGTTTTTATGGAGCCAACATGGTAGTTCACCTCGGCAGAACAGTATTGCCGATCTGCAGGTTGTTGATGGAACTGGTTGTCAATAAGGCGCAGGAGTTGTCGATGCACTGCGCCTCAAATTTCTCTTTCAGATCCTGCTCCAAGTGGTACTTGGCAGATCGGTCCAATCTGGAGCACAAAAAAACATATTTTGGTTTGCTTTACTGGCATCCGTATCTAGTGATTTGATTTTCTTTCCAGGTTTCAAGACAGGGAAATCTGAAAGGTCTGCATACTTTTGAGATCCCCTTTGCAACTCATACTGAGACCAACTTTCTTACCGTATCTGCTCAGTGATCTGCTCTACTACTCTCTGCAGAAGAGAAGCCACTCCCTCAATAACCTCCCTTTCCTTCATCAGCTCTCTGTCCACATCGTCGTGCAGCCTCTCAGAAGGAAGACGTTTCATTCTAAGAGCCACAGAACAAGAAACATTACTCATTTGCTTATCCTAACTGCTGCTGCAATTTTTTTTAAAATGTATATATGTAAGCATCATAGTAAGAAAAGGTGGTGTAAATAGGCTGGACATGTTACTGAAAACTCACAATAGCACCCATTTCTAAAAGGCAGGTGAGATGTGAGTAGTTACAGATGTAATGTATCAAAATATTATGCATTTGTCTTCTGATTTGTTCAAGATCCTCTCTTTCTATTATTTTCCAGCCTAACCTCTCCTCGAGACAGACCACAGTCACTCTCAGAGGCTCTTTGCATGCCTCCAGGGCTTTCCCCACTCTGCTCTGCAATGCTATGAGGACATCAATCTCCACAATAATTTCCTCCAACTTCAGCTCCAACTCCTTCTTCAGAAACTGAATGTCTTTGACCCGCTGATCTGAACAGCAGAAGAAGAAAAAACATAGTCCACTTCTGTAGTCTTTCTCATAGTCTTTGTAACATCATTTTTTGGTGCTAAACACAGACTAGCTGATTTGTATTCCCTACTTACCTAGTTGCTTGTTGTCATCATTTTGCATGCGTTTGCATGATTTATCAGTTTCCTGCATTAGTCTATTGCATTCTGCTCTGAAGAGCTCAGACTGGTTCCGCATAACCTCAATACTAACAAGTCGGGGTCCAACACCCTGCTGGGAACTGCGGTCCAGGCCAGACATCATTTTCTACTGGTGATAGAGAGAACATTTATAAAGAAAGGGGAATAAATATGGGTGCCTCATAGTGAAAGAGTATTGAATA
This sequence comes from Etheostoma spectabile, assembly GCF_008692095.1. NCBI lineage: Eukaryota > Metazoa > Chordata > Actinopteri > Perciformes > Percidae > Etheostoma > Etheostoma spectabile. The sequence continues at coordinate 18,812,358 of NC_045746.1, read as the reverse complement.
TACTTCAAAACCAAAGGAAAATGCCTATAGACTATGCATTTTTTACTGGACACACACTGCTCATCAGTTAGAAATGTCAGAAAGAACTGGTAAGATTTAATCACACCTTGAGAAAATGTTTTGGTGAATAGAAAAAGCATTGGATATTGAGAACATGCAAAATGACATCTGAAAAGCCTAGCTAGTAATCTCCAGATTATTTGTCACTGTACAACACAACATTAAGTTGCATTTCATTGGGCAAATTTATATATAATTGAACAAACGTTGTAATGTTGGCTGGTTATGTAGCAAAATATTTTTGTATCAAGAGCGTTCTTGAACCTTTCTTAAAACAAAAAGTTGAATTTTAAACAACCAAAAAACTCGCAAGCGTTTACGTTAGCTAACGCTAGCCACAAAGTTAACGTGGCGAACACAATTTTAACTCTAATGTTATCGTGGTTTGAAACAGACATTAGGATACATTTTGTGAACGTTACTCACAATACCCTAAAACATTACAGAATAAAATAATAAAATACCGTACCTTGTTACTTGAAACCCCAAATGTAGCTAGCTATTGGTTTCGACGTCTTCTGCCTCTCAAATGTCAAATGTAACAAAACAAATGGTTGCTGTGGCAACGGATGACACGGCTGTTTAGATACCACAGACTGTATGCTGTTTAGATACCACAGACTGTATGCTGTTTAGATACCACGACTGTAGGCGTTTGATACCCCAAAAGGGGGATGCGGGTTTGATACCAAAACTTTTCTTTTTTAGAAAACCAAAACTGTATCTGTTTAGAACCCACAGACTGTTTTCTGTTTTAAAACCCCACAGACGTTTTCGGTTTGATCCAAACAGACTGTATGCTTTTTAAAACCCAACAAAACGGGAAAATGCGGGGTTTAGCAGGGGGCCAAATTTTTCCCCCAAAAAACCCCTTGGAGTTTTTTTTGGGGGGGCCAAACCCAGTTTTTGGGCCGGTACAAAGTTTTTCTTTTGCGTCTTTACCTTGGGGTTTTAAAATTTGGGGATTTGTTAAAATGTGGGGGTTTGGGGCTCCCCCTAGGGGGGAAAAAAATTTGAAAAATAAACCATTAAATGGCCCTTTTTTTAGATTTTTTTTAAAAAAAAGGCAAAGAGCCTTTGCATTTGTGTATTTAAATGGGTTTTGGGATTCAGCTTTTAACATTTTAAACTTCTATGATATAAAAAACTGCCCCCAGACAAAAACCACATAAAGAGCCAGTGGCATTTTCAGAAACCAGCTGAAAAATTTTTGGGGGTCTGGGGGGAACGTCCAGGGCCCCTGGTGTAGGGCCCGTTCCCCCAAATTAAAAATTGATGTTGAGGGATAAACCCTAAGCCCAAACTAAAATTTCCCCTAAAGAAAAAAAACCCCGGGAGTTCCCCAAAATTTTTTTCCCCTTTTAAACCTTTGTGCCGGGGTTCAGAAAAGGGTCGGGCCCTCTCCTCGGGGCCCACTTACGGTATTTATTTTTTTTGGGAAAATAAAGACTATTTTTTTTCATTTTAAAAAACCAAAAATTAAATTATTTACATTTAAACTTTTAGAGTTTGCCCCCGGGGAGGTTAGAAAACCCCCAACATTTGCCCAACGTTGCAGTATAGTAAAAAAGTATAGGGGTTTCATCAGATTTCTGCTCATTTTTAAAACTTTGCCCCCAATTTAGAATATAACTCCCCCCATCTCTTTTTGCCCCAGTTTTTGGAAGTTGTAATAATCTCCTGGCATGTCTTTGGGTTCCCCGGGGTTTTTTGGACCTTCAAACCGTCACACGCCCCAGGGGCCCCTTTTGGGGCCCTTTGGTCTCAAAAATTTTAGGGGAAGCTTTTACCTGCGCATTACGCGGGACTACCCGGGATGAAACGCGTCCCTCCCCCCCAGGGGCGGGTCCCCTCCCATAATTTGGGCGCCCAACCCCCCCCGCGCGCTCCCCTCTATTGTTACGAGAGAGGGAAACACGAAGCGACGGAGGGGCGGGTTTACCCCAACTCATACCTGAAGCCAGGGAAAATGAAACTGGGTTTGGCTGGGGAAAAAAAATTTTTCTCATTTGGCGAAAATTCAAAATTTTCCACAGGGGGGAATCCCCTTTTAAACCCCCCTCCCCGTCTCTGAAAGCAAACCCCCAATCAATCACAGTGGCCAACGGGAATCACAGAAAAACTCTCTTTCAGAATCTGACCGCCCGGGTTTACACTTCACGTGAAAAATCGGGGGGGGGCGTGTGAAACCATTAAAATCGTGTGTCTAAAAGGGTAAATGCGTGAGATTTGGGCCAGCCCGGGCCCAGGGCCCCCCAACCCAACGGAAAAAATTCTCAATTTTCATGATGGAAAAACCCTTCAAACCAGGAATCAGACCTTTACTTTTATAAAAACCCACCACGCGGGAATGGGGTTGTGTCCGGGCCCCTTTTTGTACCCACAATAACGGGGGAGTTTTGGGGGGAACCCCGGGGGTCCCCTCAAACCACCCCAAGGGCAAAAAAAAATGAAAAAATGATATGATGTATAATTGGGGCCTTTTTTATTTTTTACCATGTGGGGAGGTTATTTTTTTCATTCGTTGATTTACAAAAACCAAAAAGCCCCAAATTTCCCCCAAAAAACCTTGTTTTAAGAATGTAGTCATTTTCTTTATTTAAAAAAAATTTTATTTTCACACATGTTTTGTTGATTTTTTAAATTTAAATCGTATTCCCGATGCGGGACAATTCATTCTTTTTTAAACCCGGGTTTAAGTGAACTCTAGCCCGGGTGATTAAACCATCAATTATTTTTTGAAACCAAAAAAAACACAAAAAAAAAACCCAAAAAACCTTAAAATTATTTATTTTATCAATAATGTTTATAATGTCTTCCCTCACGCACAACGCCCCGCACGCGTCAGTGAAAGTCAGGAAACAGAAGAAAAATGTTTTTTCCCAAAGGTTGATGTCAGCTGCACCCTTTAAAATTTTCTTTTGCTTTTTGGACTTGACAAAGTTGACCTCAAAAAAAAAACCCCCGGCATTTAAAATTCCCTTGGGAGACTTGATCACCTGGAAAAATTTCTAAAAAAAAACTGATACCTAAAAAAAACATCCAGCAAAAAAACTACAGAAAAACCCCCGGGAATTTTCCTGCAAAAGGGACTTCTAGGGACCCCCTGGGGCTGTACCTGTCGCCCCACGGGGGTTCACTTTCCACTTGAGACATCTTTTAATTTTTGGGGAAAAATTTGGTATTTATTCCCTTTTAAATTCCCTTGAACCCTTTAAAAGAGAAATTTTTGGGGAACAAAATTACTTTATTGTTTTTAATTGTTATTAAAAAGGAGAATTTTAATTTTTTTAAAATGGCCTTTGGGAAACACATTTTTTTGGGTGACACTTACTTTTTTTCCTGGGAAAAAAAATAATTTTATAGGGAAAATAATGTACTATGGCGGACGGGGGAAATTGGTTAATAATTTTCTGATTTTTTGAAAACATTTTTTTTTCGAAAATATAAAAAAGGGGTTTTGGGTTTTAAAAGAGGCGACGGGGCCTTTTTCGAAAAATGAAAAAAAAAATACACTTTCCTTGAAACCAGGGGAAACATGGAATTTAAGAAGGGATAAAAACGTGCGGGTTTTAATAAAATCATGCACTTTCCTTTTTGAGGCGCCCTGTAGGGTCGTTTCTTAAAATGTTTCCGGAATACTTTTCTTCCTTTGAAAAAGACTTTCACATTTGGAGTAGTTCCCAGAATTTTGAAAATGTTATATGGGGCTGAAAAAAAGGAGATGACGTAACGAAGTGCCCTGACAGTTGGGACCAAAAACAACCCTCTTCAGTAATTTTCCCAAGTTTTCTATTTCCCCCTTTTTGGCTTTTTCCCAAAAACAAAAAATATCTTTGCTTTTTCCCCTTTGTTTTCTCTTGTAACGTTAAATGGAAGAGGGGGTTTTGGGTTGTCTTTCAGGGGGGGGTGCACATCCTGCGTTCAAATGCCACAGTCTCCCTCCCGCTCCCGATAGCAACCAGGGAAACCCAAATAAATTTTGGGGAATTGGCAAAATAAAAAAAAAAATTTTGAAAATTTTGGGAAATCCCCCAATATTTAGCTGGGGTTTGTTTTTTTGGGAAAGCCCGGGTTGTTAATTAGGCGTTTAACCCGGCGGAATTTTACGAAACGCATATCTTTACGCATCACCTTTTTGGGGGCTACCCGTGTTTTTCACCCTTATTCCCAAACGTTATACTAGCTTTTTGAAAAAAAAAAATTCCCCACAGTGCCCAGACATCACTTTTCCCCCTCTATATCACTGAAACCCAAGCCACCTAAAACCGGAATTGATGAAACCGGGAAAAATTAAAGGCATTTTCTCTGACGTTTTATCCTAATCGTTTTTTTGTTTTTAAAAAACAAAATTTTTCAGAAGCAAAAAACAAATGGAAAAAGGGGTTCTTTTTTGGGGAATTTTTTTTCCAAAATCAAGATTTTAAATATTGTTCCCTTGGGGCCCGTATGTACTAAAATGCCCTATCTGACAAAATATTTAAACCTGCATTTTTTTTGCTCTTCGTCCCCCCTTACGCTACTGTGCCCCCAAAAAAGAGAAATAAAAATTAAATTTTTTTTTTGGGTAAATTCATCCCAATTTAACATGTCGCGCGACTGTTATTCCTGACTAAAATGAAAAGTCCCTGCACAGCCCCCCCAGTCACATTGTTCTTTTAAGAAAAAAATTTAATTAAAAGACTTTAGGGGTTTGGTTTTGTGAAATATTGACATTGTTTACAGTTTTTACAAACACATGCCCTTGGAGCCCCTTTTAAAATTTTAAAGAGGGGAAATATTTGGGGCGAGAATAAAAATTTTTTTCCCTAACCCCGGCCCCAAAACAAGTTGACAGCTGCATGGGAAAATGACCTGCTGAGCCCACTCCCCGTTCCTTTTAAAACCTTTTTTTAAAAACCCCTTTCTCCCCATAGAGATGCATTTTAAATGATTTCTCTTATTTGAAAACCCCCGGGGGGACATCCTCCCTTACTTTTTTCCAGGAAAAAGGATTTACAGAAAATCTTTATTTGCACTTGGCGGCCCCAAATATGGCCCCAATTTATCTAAAATGAAAATCACTTATCTGTAATCAATTTTTGAAGAAAAACCCTTTAGAAAATTAGGGTGGACCCGGGGGTTTTTTAAGATTTTTCAAACTTCTAAACCCTCAATTACTCCCGTCCCCCAAGGGTTTTAAAATAAAAAAAATCAAAATAATAAAAAACAGCGCAGAACACCCCAAATATTTGATCTTAATGGGGTTTTGGGCACTGTGTTCCTTTTTTTAAATGTCTACACGGGGCCTTTTTTAAAGGGCATCGGGTTTAAAACTATTAAAGGGCTTTTAAATCCCCTTTTTTAAGTCTGTTTTTTGGAAGTGAATTGTTTTTTTTGAATTTATTTTTGTCCCCCAGGGGTTTTTTTCGGGCCTCCCCCCCCCGGGACCCCCTTTCCCGGGTCGCCCCTAAAACCCCAAACCCTTTGGACGGGCTTCAAAAGCGTGCTTCTTAGGCTGGTTTCCCGGAAGCTGGGCTTCAGGAGGGGGCTTCAGGGCGGGGTTTTCAAGCTGGGCTTCAGGGGGGGAATGGGGGGGGAAGGTCCAGCAGTTCCCCACTGCATAATTGGGGGGAGGAAACAAAGAAAGGCCTTTTCCTTTTTACTACCCTGTTTATACCCTTTTTAACTACCCTTTTACTACCCTTTCCCAAAGTGATCCCTATGCTTTTCCCCTTTGGGTTTTCCCCTATGCTTTTCCCCCCTATGGTTTTTCCCTAGGGCCGTTTCCCAGGGGTTCCTCACCCTTATCCTAAACCCCCTTATGATCCTTTTGCTTTTTCACCAGATCAAAACGCTTTCCCATGCCCCTTTCCTTTATCCTCCTGCTAAACCCCTTTTAAAGTCTTATAAATACCTGATTTTGAAAATTTTAGGCCGGGTTACGGGAAATGAGCAATTTGAAAAACCGGAACGGGACGAGCATGGGGGTGAAAACAAACCACAGCACGAGCAGGGACGAACGAGCCCCAACTCGAGAAGATATCTTTGGGAACTTGATATCTTAAGGGAAATTCGGCCTCACCCGGCCCCAGTCGCCCCTAGTAGTTTGGGTCTGACTGCGGTTTTCCTTCCTGAACCCCGGGGGCCCTGGGCTGCTCCAGACCGGGAAACGGAGCGACAACGAGGGGGAGACTCCTCCCAAAAGGGGGAAATTGCGGATGTTTGGGACTTGGTTTAACCTCTACAAAGGGGTTGGGCTCATCCCCCCTTTGACTTGGGAGCAAGCCCAACCCTTTGCCCTTAAATCATTTCCCCACTTTTCCACATGGGCCCAATTTTTTTTCCCATTGTGCTTTTGGGGGGTACTATCTTTTTTGTTCCCTTCTTTTTTTGCAAGGATCGATCAACGGGAAATTTCTGTAAACCCTGTCGACCCCCGTGCATGAAAGCCTTTGGTCTGGGGGCTGAGGGAAGAAAAGGTAGCCTTTTGCGCCCTTGGCGGGCCGGATGAATAACCGGGTTTAGCCGTTTTTTGCGTCGGGCGGGGGGGATGAAAAAAAGGGTAGCCTTTGCGTTTTGGGGGGGCCCTTGATAAAGAAAGGGAAGCCCTTTGGCCCGGGCGGGCTGATAAAGAAAAAATTTAGCCTTTTGGGGTCCGGCGGGCTGCCCAACCCCCGCAAGTAGCGTCTTGCACGGGGGGGCTGGTTTGGAAATTTTTTTGAAATTAAATTTTTTATCTCTTCTTTTTTGGGATGGGGGGAATCGATCGACTGAAATTTCTGTCCCCTTTAGGGCCCGGCCCTTTGCGTTTTGGGCGGGTTTGTGTCCTCAGTTAGTTTTTCGTCTGGCAGGGCCGCCCCGTTCCCCCTTGGGGGGCAGGCGGGCCTTTGCGTCTTGCGGGCTGATGAGACAAGGAAAGCCTTTGCGCCCTTGCGGCTGTGAAACAGGGTAGCCTTTGCGCCCTTGGGGGGCGGAAAAGAAAAGGGTCCCTTTTTGGGCGTCTTGCGGGGCTGATGAAGACGGGGTACCCTTTGGTCGGGCCCGGGCTGTAAACCCCCCAAAGTGCGTCTTGCCGGGCCCCCCCCCGTTTGGAAATGTTTTGTAAATATATTTTTTGTTTCTCTTCAATATTTTTGGGAATCGTCAACTGTATTTCTGTCACCCTGAGGGCCGGCCTTTGCTTTGAAAGGCCTGGGGATACCCCTTACCTCTTATTCGGCAGGGCTGTCGTTTCCCCGTGCATGAAAAGGCCTTTTGCGTCTGGGGGGGCGTGAAGAAAAGGGGAAAGTTTTTTGCGTCTTGCGGGGCTGATGAAACAAATTTTCTTTTGCATCTGGGGGCAAAAACCTTTTAGCGGGCCCCGTCGTTCAAAACACAATAATCCCTCCCTTTACGTGAGTTTACAGCCTCGTGAAATGGGGGGAAAAAAACAACTGCACTGATTTAAAAGCGAAAAAAAAATTCAAATTCAAGAAAAGACACCCCCTTTTACTCCCTTTGAATATTGATTTGGAAATGCCTGGCCCAAAACCCAAAAACAGAACACCCAAAATATGAGAAAACCCAGGGAACCAAAGGCCCCAAAAAAAAGCTCCCAGAGGCTTTGTTTAAAGTCTCCCCAACATTGGGTTGTGGGTAATGTAAAGCTGCCTCCCGTTGGAGGACTGCAAAACAGCCCCCCCTTAAACACAAAATCTCGCAAAAAACCCCTGCACTAATAAAAAAAAAAAAAAAATCTCCCAATACCAAAGAGAAGAAAAAGCACTTTTTTCCCCAGTCATAAACTAACGGGAAATGCCGGAAAACCTGAAAAAACCCGCACATCCAAAGATATAAAAACCCTCAGGGCACCAAGGCACCAAGTAACCCCCAAAGGGCGGGTTTGAACATCTTCACCCAAAGGGTTTTAAAAACCCCCAAATTTAACTTCCCAAAAAAAGGTCCCGTAACAATAAAAAATATGTATTTTTAAATAATTTTCAAAATTTTTAAGATTTTTTCATCTTACAACCTTTTTTTCTATTTACTCTGACAACTCCACCCCCTGACCTGTTGTTCACTGTGGCCGCAAAAAGTAAGTACGGGCCGGGATTTAAATTTAATATAAAGAAAAAAAACTACTCTTCCACCCCCTGTTTTTCCCCTAAAATTACACTTCATTTTTCAAAATTACTTGTCCTTTTTGGGCTAACCTTCTTTTTTGGGTTCCCACCTGAGGCGCTGGGTTTTCACTGTGGAGAAAAGAAATACGAGCTTCAGACAGTTTCTACAAAAAATAAATATTTTTAAACCTCCCAAAAACACTGGGTGTTACATCTATGGGGTTTCATAAAAAATCACTTATTTAGAAATTTAAAAAAAAAATTTTCTTTTTCCGGGGCCCATTATTCTTTTTCCCTCCACCTGAGCCGCCGCTGCGTTCACGGGGCCCAAAAAGGGGAAGGTCGGTTCGCTGAAGAAAAGTGACTTAAATAGCCCAATTTGTAAAGACAAAAAAATGTGTTTTTGTATTATAATTTTTTGGATTATTTTTAAAATTCCCTTAACCCCTACACTTCAATAATTCAATATTTTTGACTAACCTTTTAAAACTACTTTTGTCCTATTTCCCGCTATGTACGGCCTCTGACTTACCTGAAAAAGGGAATAACAGGTTTTTTTTGTAAACCTGTTCTCATGTTTAAATAAAAAACCCCTTATTTGTCTTACTCACTATTTACCCTTTTTCCCTTCTCTTCCTCCCCTCCTGAGCGCTCCCATTCTCTGCTGTGGAGGGGCGGGTGATCGGGCTTCTGACTTATTTAATGATAAAGAACGGAAAATGTTGTCATTATGCCCAAATATAAGCATCTCCCTTCACCCTTTTATTTAAAGTCTTACTTTTATGTTTTATTTTAATTTTTTTTCCTCACCCCGGCCCCTTCAGCTAAACCAAAATCCAAACTTTTTTAATATTTCTCGCCTAGTCAGTATAAAGATTAGCTTAAATGATTTCTAGTTTAAAATTTGTATCTTGTTTTAGATTAATTGAATTTAATTTAGGCTACCCTGCACTTCCAGTCCATAATTTAATAAAGTTTTTGGACCTGTTTAATAATACAAAAAGCCAAAACCTGGGGTTTTTTTCTTTTTTTGGGAAAGGAGTCAGTCAGGAGTAAACCTGGGGGCAGTCGGATCATGGGGGTTTAAGCCCCAGGAGTCTCAGGATCAGTCAGGATCAGGAGTCAGTCAGGAGTCGGATTCAGTCAGGAGTCATCGGAGTCCAAAGGAGCCCCGGGTTTCAGGATCGGAGTAAATCGGAAAGGTCAATCGGAGTCAGTCAGGGGGGTCTTTCGGGTAAATGGGGAGTCAGGATTCGTCAGGAGTCGGGTCAGGAGTCAATCTTAAATTCATCGGGAGTAAATCGGAGCCCTTCGGGAGTCTTTGGGGTCAGCCCAGGGGCCCAGTCAGGAGTCAGGAGTCAGGGAGTCGGGATTCCAGTCCGGGAGCCCGGGGTCCAACGCCCAACCCAAAAGCACACAAAGCCAAATCCAGCGCCCTCTAGCTCACTTTGTCACCCCTATTTTTTTAAATTTAACGGTTTGGTTTGGCTTTTTAATAAAAAAAAACCTTTACCCCTGTTAAAATTACACTGTTTTATGAGTTTTTTTTTTTTTTTTTACTTCAGTGTTTTATTTAAAGAAAAAAGGGTTTTAAAATAAAAAGGGTTTAGTCCCCAAAAAATGTATAGGGGTTTTAAATTTTCCAAACAAGGGGGGCCCTTCAGAAAGGGGAGACCAGTCCTGAAGCATGTACCACTGAAAAGTTAAAAAATAAAAACCCCAAGGGGGAACCATTTCCCTTTTTAATCAACATCTCTAAAATGAAGGGTAACAGGACTTTTTTAAAATTTCCATCCACCTCCCTTGATTTGTTATCCCTTTAAAATTGCGGGCTATTTTTGCTGAAAAAAACCCACATTTTAAAGTTTGTTTTAACAAATATTTCATTAAAAATTAAGCATCAATTAGGGGTTTTTAAGAAAAACAAAAAGAAATGCTTCCTCCACACATACTAATAGCAAAACCCGGCTAAAGGTAGGATATGGGGATAAAATGATCATTACAAAATAATTGAAAGGAAAGAAGGATAAAAAAACAGGGGGGGCCCTGGGGGTGGCCCAGAAGTAGGGCCCCATGTTTTTTACGTGACAAACGCTCATTAAACAAAACACTCACCAGCCCTGATCAAATTCAAAAATGTAAACATTTTTTGCTACACTTAAATAAAAACTGACCGCTGAAAAAAAATCAAAAATTTAATAAATAATTTCAGAGGAAACAGAGGGGCTCAATGCAAATTAAATTTAAAAACCCTCACATTTTTTTAGGAAAAAAAGGCCTCACACTGTTAAACCGGACAGAAGAAGCAAGCGGAGTCGTAACACACACACACCCACCACACACCACACACCCCCCACACATTTCCTTTAATTGGGAAAATTAAAAATTCCCTTATTGGGTTCCCGGGGTGTTTGCCCCGCAAATTTAAGCGCTGAAACAAAAAAAATCTTATACGGGTACCAATGCACCCTAAAACACACCCAAACTGCCCCTGCCACTGGCCTTGGCTCTTCCCGTTACTCATTTAAAGTTTAAACCCAGGGGATGAAATGAAAAACAGAAAATCCTTTTCAAAAGGCATTTTTATTTTCCACGGGTTCTTCAAAAACCAGGTAATTATTAAAAAAATCGGGAATTTGGCAAAAGGGAAATATAAATCTCTCTCGCGGGTGGCTTTTTTCCAGAGAAACCTTAAAAATACTAGCTAAAAACATTAAAATAGTGCCTCCCCTTCCCAATTATTCTGGTTTTACAATCGCAATTCACTTTTTCCTTTTTAATTCTTTTTTTTTCTAAATTTTTTTAAAGAGTATTTACAATTGATTAGAAAGGCTAAAAACCACAGAAGACTAAATAAAAAAAGGGGAGCAAAATGAAACCTACCGGGCATGAAAGAAGAAAATGTGACTGGGGTTTTTTTCTCCCCACATAGTCATGTCAACCCTTTTTTTTTCCCGATAAAAGTTTACTTAAACCCCAGAAATCCCCCCCCCCCCCACACTCTTAAAAGTCAACAACACCCTATCCCCTTAAAAGAAAACAAAAAGTTCCTTTTAATTCCACGTTTCGTGAAAAATTTGGGGTACACTTTTAAGTAATGTATTGTAAATTAAAAGACCAATTTTTGTTTAGCTTTTTTAAAAAAAAAAAAACACCTCACTTGAACCCCTTTCCTTAAAAGAGTGTGACTGGGTATTTTTAAAAGGGGTTTTTATTTTTTTTTTTTTCCACAGTGTTTTTTGGGGCAATCTTAAATCCCCTGTGGGAAAATTAAAATGGCCCCACTTTCCCTTTTAAACAATACGGGAAACACTGGTGTGATCTTCTTTAAAAAATTTCATTGGGCACACAAAGTTTTGTTCAGGGCCTTTTTTCCCCTTTTTTGATCCCTTTTTCCCTTCTTTTTGGGAAAAACGTCTCAAAAAGTTTTTTTTTTAACCAACCCTTTAATGAATATTAACAGAGAGGGGACTTTGCCTTTAAAAAAAATCCTTTCTTCTGACCTTCTTTACCAAAATTAGGAATGTTCGGAAAAGGAGCTTTGGGTGGGTTTTCAACGGTTTTAGTTTTATTTTTTACCAAAAAAACATCAGGAGTTTGGAATCTGTACAAACCCGTAAAAAGGTCTTCTTAGGGAAAGTGACACAAAAAAATTTACTAACCCATGCCCAAAATCCCTTTTTTTTAACCAAAGCTTATAATTTTCCCCGTTCTATTTCATTCAAAAAAAAGATTCTTTTTCTTCCAATATAAAATTTATATAAAAACCCCCGGTTTAAACCTAAAAGACTGTTTAAAAAAAAAAGCTATCCGTGTTTTTTAAAGAAAAGGGAAACTGAAGTAGGGCTATTTTTTTAATGTTTGGATTGTTTTTTTTTTTTCCTTTTCCTTTTGTGTTTTGCTGGAAAAAGGGAAATTTTTGTGTGAAAAATACAGTAATGTAATTTGGTTTTTTTGTCTTTTTAAATTTTTTTTTAAATGTAAGAGACGGGTTTTTTTTCCGGGGTTTTATTGGGGGGGGAACTTAAATTTAATTTATCTTTTTGTTGTCTTGTAAAAAATTTCAAAAAACATACTGTTAAAAAAAAAAAAAAAAAGAAAATTAAAGGGTTACTTTAATCCTTATGCCCGCAAAAGGGTTTGAACATGTGAAATTGCTTTGGGTTTTGGGGGCAAAGGTCCCCCCCAGTCAAACAGTTTTAAAGGGCTATGGGACTTGGCCCAAATTTTCCCCCCGCCTCCCCCTGTACAGCAAAGAAAAAAATGCTCCAAAGGGGGTCAAAGTAAAAACCCGAACATTTTAGCCCCAAAACAAACGTGGTCTTCTCCCGGGGAAAAAAATTTAAAAGGACGAGTTGAAACCCCTGCAAAAAAAAAACACTTATCCCATCTTTCGGCCGAAAAAAGAAGGGCCCCTTAAAAAAAAAAACAAAAAAAAATTAGGATCCCAAATTTACCCGCTCTTTTTCCCCAAAAATCTTTCTGTCATTGTCTGCGCTTTTACCCTTTATAAAACCCCCAAATTTTCCAAAATTTTCTTTAGTTTAAATACAAAAACCGCCGTGTCTTTTCCCGTTAAAAACAGTTTTTTTCATTTTTTGGAAAAACAGTGGGGTGTATTCCCTTTTTTGTGGAGAAAAAGATCGAGTAGCGGAGAGGATCGATAGCTTCCCCTCTTGTTTCCGGGTTTAAAATTTCCCCCTCTCACCCTTTGCCTGAGAGCAAATAAACGTTTTCCCCCTGTCTAACTTTGGGTTTTTAAAAAAAGCATTTTTATTTGGGAAATCAATTTAAAGGGGGAGCAAAAAGCTATACCTCTCCTCTCCCCTTTTGCCCCAAAATTTTAAACCCTTTCCCCTTTAACATTTCCCTTTTCAACCAAAACTCCTCCCCCAAAATCTCAGAAACCTTTATACTGCGAGGGGGTTAACAGGATTTGGGCCGGTCCGGTTTTATCTTAGCAGGGCGCTGTGGGGGAAGGAAATGGGAAAAGAAGTGGGTTTTTTAACGCTGGAGGGGGCTCAAAGTTTTTAGGGAAACAAAGGGGGGATGACTTTTTCAAACCCCTTTCCCCTTGCAAAAAGAAGAAAAGAAAAAAAAAAAAAAAAACCTTCCAGAAACAAAATCAAACCCCCCTTGACCACTTTTGCTCCAAAGAAAAGCACGTAAAATTGTCCTCCAAATTTTTAAAAAGCCGGCAGAAACCCGAAAAAGGTTTCCCAACCCTCTAAAACAAAATTTTTAAAAGAAAAAAAAATTTTGCTACTTTAAAAAGACAAAAAGGGACTCTGTCCCCCCCGGGTCAATTCCCTGCAAACTGCAGGATTCCCAAACCCAAAACTATGTGTATTAAAGAATTTTTTAGTTTTGGGGCAAAAAAAAGAAAAAAAAAGATCTGACAGAGGGCCCCGGTAAATCAAATTTCACAGAGCGGTCACATTTTTCACTTTTTTTTGTATAAAAAAATAAATACCCAGGGATGGCCTTTTTAGGACTCTTTCTTTTTTGAGGTTTTTCCCGCCCTCACTTTATCCCCCACATTTATTTTTTTCCCTGTTAACAAGGCTAAAGGGGATTTTCTTCTTAAATAGTCCCACAATAAAAGGTTTATCTCCTCGTGTATAAAATATTGGGGTCCCCAAAAATTCTCTTTCGTCTCTTTTTTTCATGTCCCTCTTCTTTTGGGTCTTTGTTGATCTATGCTTTCGCTTTTTCTTTAGATATTTAAAACACATGTTTTAGAAACTTTTTCAGGGGGGCACTGCTAAATCTATATTCACAAAACTGGGAGCCCTTTTCCTGTGAGAAGAGACAAAATTTGGTTTTGGGTTTAAAGTGGGGTAAAAACCCACTAAACTTGAATAATAACGGAAAAAATTTACGAGAGCTTCGTTTATTTTGCAATACCTGAATGATTTTAAAACCCCCGCTGAAATCCTGGATGCCGGTCCCCCAGGTTTAACCCCCTTTTCACCCCAAAAATGAAAGACAGAGGGGGATTGGGGGGGGGGTGTAAAAAAAACACAAAAAAAAAAGCGGTTATTTTTTTATTTCAACCGTGAATTTTTATTTTTTTTGTTTTGGTAATACGGTTTTTTAGAACCCCAAGACCCGTTTTAAATTTCTGTTTAATCCACAGACGGTATGCTGTTTAGATACCACCGACTGATGCCCCTTTTGATACCCCAGAATTTGGTAAAGCGGTTCGTTTAAGACAAAGGCTGTTTTTAAAACCACAGACTGGAAGGGTGGTTTTGAACCCCCAAACTGTATGCCTGGGTAGATACCAAACCCCGCGTATGCTTTTTTAATACCACAGCCCGTAGTCGGGTTTTAGATCCACAGACCCGTATGCTGTTTTGATACCCAGACTGTATGCTGTTTTGAAAACCACAGACTGTATGCTGTTTTGAATCCCCAGACTGTCTGCTGTTTAATACCCCCAACTGTAGGGGGTTTGTAACAAAAGGCGTTTAATTCCCCAGCCCGTATGCGGGCTGTGGAACAAAGGCCCGTTTAGATACCACAGACTTAATGCCTTTTAAATGTTTAAAAGTTTCTGTTTAAATTAAAATGATTCTTTAAAACGGTTTTGAAAGGTGGGCTCTTTGTTTCTTTGGTTAAAAAAAGTTCCTTTTTCCCCAATGTTTTTTAAAAAGATTTAGGGTTTTTCCCCGGTGATTGTTTTGAAAAAGGCCTTATTTTTCAAAAAAAACCTTTAAAGGTTTTTTCCCAAAGATCAAATAAAAGACTTTTATTTTAGGGGAAGGCTGAGAAACAACCCGAAAAAACTCTTTGCCCCAAATTACGTTTTAGATACCACAAAGGTACTTTTAAAACCCAAAGGAAAATTTTTTAATAAAAAATTTAAAAAAAAATTTTAAATTTTTTAGGGGGAAAACAATGATTCGTTTAAAATAAATTAATGGGGTTTTGAAAAAAGGGTGTTTAGCCACAACTTAATTGGGTTTTAAGGGGAACAGGCTTTTTAAAACCCCAATAAAGTTTCCCTTTTAAACCCCGCCTTAAATTCTTTTTGATAAAATGTAAAATTTCTAGTAAATATGCAAATAAAGTAAGTACCCAAAAATGGAAAAAACCCCGTAAGACCCCAAAAAAGTTTTTAGGGAAATTTGGTTAAAAGGCAAACACCGTTTTAACCTTTCGGAAATATAATTTAAATTCTACTTTTTTCCCTCGAAAAACCCACAGGCTTTCCATAAACCTTTGTTTGTTTTATCAGTAAAAAGTTACCCAAACGGGGTTTTAAGGGTTTTTTTTAAAAATTAAAACTTTGCATTTTAAGCCCCCGAAAGGTTTTTGCCTTTAAAAAAGTGTATTTAAAAATCCCTTTTCTTTAAAAAAATTAAACCCCCACAAAAGGTGGGAAAAGGAGGGAACAGGGCAACCCGAAAAGGGGAAACCACCAACCGGAGTGTTTCTCCTAAAAATCAACCGGAATTTTAAAAAAATAAAAAAAAGGAAAATTGTATTTTGGGGGGGCCGAAATGGTTTTTAAAAGGTTTTTAAGACACTGGGTTGCCACAACTGTTTGGGGGGTTTGGTTCCAAAAAATACCCGGGAAAAACCTCCAAAAACCGTGAAAAAGCTAATTAAATTTAAAAAAGAAATCAGTAAACCCCTCCTTTTGGGGAAAAAACTTTTTAAAAAAGTGGCCAAAAATGGCTTTTTTGCCCCGCACCCTGCCCAATGGAAAATTTGTTTTTCCATCCCCGGGGTTTGAAAGGGAACCCCTTTTTGTTTTAATTCCGCTAAAATTTTCAGAATTTTTTTAGCTTGGCGTTTATTTAAAAATTTAACCCTTCAAATTTAAATTAAAAATCCCAAACATTCGTATTCTTCCAAACTGTTTTCACATGACAAAATGAACCGTTTACACGTAGTAAATTGGCCAATTTTGCACCAGGTTTAAAATCGCCCCCCAAATCCAAAAAACCGGTTTTTTTCCTTTTTTCTAAATAAAAAAGGGGGAAAAAACTGGAAACCCAAGGGCCCCTTTTTTTTAGTAAATTTTTAAATTTTTCCTGTAAAAATTTTAGGTTTTTTTTTGTTAACCCACCCAAACACCCCCCAATACACCCCCATTTTGTAAAATTTCCCGAAAAACTAAAAAATTGGGGGGCAGGTTTTTAAATTTTTTAAATAATCAAAAGATTTTAAAACAAGTCCCTTTGGAAAAGCTCCCCCCTTAAAAAAAGGGGTTTTTAAAGTTTTTTTGGGGTTTTTTTACCTGTACTTTTACTTTAATTAAAAAATTTGGAAAACCTTTTCCAGGAACTTTTAAAAGGTTTAAAAATTTGTACGTTGAAATGATGTTTACCCAAATTTTTCATTTAATACCCTCCCAAAAAAATTTCTGGGAATAAATAATTGGTGGGAAATTTGTTTTTTAAATGCGGATTAAAAAATTTTTTTTTTTTGGAGCGGCCCTTTTTTCCCCTTTTTCCCCTCCACATTTTATTTACCTTTTCTTTTCAAAAAGGGGTTTTTAAAAAAATTTTTAAACTTTAATTGGTAATAAAAAAAAAAGTTTGGGAAAAAAATTAAGGTTTGGGAGAACCGATTTTACAAGATAATTTTCCCTGATGCCCAAATATTGTTCCTTTGTTGGGTTTTTTCCAAATAATTGTTGAAATTTTTAATTTTTTTCTGAAAAATTTTAAGGTCGTTGTTTATTCACAGCTAAATTTTAGTTATTTTTTGGTTTCCCTATTGCCAAAAACTTTATTAAAAGGGAAATTAAAAAAAAAATGTTTCCCTTTGGGGCCAAAAATTTTTTTTTTGTCGAATTTTTTAAATTTGAGAGTATTACCCGTTATTTATTCCCCCTTTGCCCCTTTTTGGAAGGCCAAAATTGCTTTTAAGTTTACCTCTGCCAGGGTCCAAAAGGAAAAAAGGGTAAAAGAAAAGTTTTACGTGGCCACCCTTAAAATAACGAAAAAAAAAGGGTTTAGGAAACCCCAAAAAACGGTTCCTTCCGTTTGGGGAAAATTTTTTTTGTTGGAAATTTTCCCTTTCGCCCCAAAATTTTTACCCTTTTTTTTATCCCCCTTTTTCTTTTTTACAGGGGCGGACTCTTCGAAAGAGGGTCCTTTGGGTTAAAAAAAAAGGGAAAAACATCCTGCACCACCCCCCAAGAAACCCAAGAAAAAAAGCCAAATCACCAGGGGCAATGGCCCCAAGCCCAACAAAAAAACCCGGGGGTCGTGAGGGAAAAAAAATAAGGGTGGGTGTGTGGAAAAAAGGTTTTGGGGCCCAAGGGCCCTTTTTTAATTTTAAACTGGGAAAAGGCCCCCCAAGCACAAAGGAAACCGCCCCCTTTTTTTAAAAAAACCCCCTTTTTTTTTGGGCCCCCGAAACAAAAGGAGTTGATTTCGCTTCAAAAGTTACCCTGGGGGGAAAAAAACCCCCTAAATTTCCGCTCAAAAACGGGGTGAAGGTTTAAAAGATTTGAAGATTGACGGGGGTAGGCGGAGGGTGAATTTGAAAGTTGGAAAATTGCCAAAAAAACCCCCAAACGCAAAGAAAAACAACCCCCCAATTTTCCCCAAAAAACCTTTTAGAAAAAAAGGGGAAGGTTTTTAAAAATAAATTTTTTCAAAGACCAAATACAGAATTTTTTGGGGTTTTTCTTAGTTAAAAATGCAATTACCGATGGCTCGGAAGAGCCTAACCAAAAACAAAAAGGCCCAAACGCCAAAAACCCAAACCCCCAATTTTTTAAACAAAAAAGGCCAAACCCGGGGGAAAAAAAAATAGGTTTTTTAAAAAGTTTTCCTTCCCCCGTTTTGGTTTTTGCAGGTGGCCGTTGTGACCACCCAGACCCGTTCAGGGTAAAAAAGAAAAATTCTGGGCAGCCTTAAAAGAAAAACCCCCAAAAAATTTAAAAAAACCGCTAAATGGCCTGTGGTCAATAAGGGGGGTAAAACTTTTCCTTTCAACCAGACCCGTGGTTTTAAAAGGGGGGGAAGGCACCAGCCCAAAACCAAAAGGGGTTGCTCGCTTGGGTGCCGGGAAGATTTCCCAAAGCCCTCCCGGGGGTCCCGGCTATTTTGCAATTCCAAGTAATGCCCCCCGGCCTAACTTTGGTAATTGGGGTGCCTCGTTTGGGGAAAAAGGGAAATTTGGGTTGAATGGGGGGCCCTTGGGCCCAAATGAAATTCAGGCAAATCTCAAATTTGGCCAAAATTTTCAGGGTTTTTTCCCCGGGTAGGGGGGCGGATGTGAGGGGCTGTGAACTGTTATTGCTAACTTAAAATAAACCCGTTCAGGGGATAAAATAAACACAATCCAAAACCCAAATAAAAACCAAACAAAACCAAAAAACCAAATTGAGTCGGAGCGGAAAAATCCCCCATTTTGTGTAAAAAAAGAAAAAGAAAAAAAAGGGGAAAATTTAAGGGGGGAAAATCTTTAAAGGATTTTCCCAAAAATGGGGGTCCAATTTTTATAGATGTGAAAATATCCTTAATAGGTTTCTCAACATCAGGAGCTGCCATTAGGACAGAAGCAGAATAAATCATTTTTTTTACACAAGTGAAAGCAGTTTCACAGTGGGGAGAACAGACACTTTACTGAAAATGTTGGGATGAAAAAGTTGTATTATATTATTGTTAAACCCCTCTAACCCTAGGAACAGCATTCATTACTTTTTTGGATGCCAATACAGGATATTTATCAAAGGCAGACACCTTAGCCTACCTACGACAACCTTCACTCTGGCCTACATCCCTGCCTAGATAGGTCACTATTGCTTTAGCAAACTCACACTTTGCTAAGTTGACTGTTAAATTTGCTTCCATCCACTGCTCAAACACTGCTTTCAGATGTTGAACATGAAGCTTCCCATGTGTGACACAGGGAAACAGTCTCTGCACCAGATAAGACACCTGAGAAAAAAGACACATAACATAAATAATTATCTCATCCAAACATATTTCCGCTGTTTTCTGACTTTTATCTGTAACGGATCGACGGCTTTCAATCTTTTGATATGTTTCAGATACGGATCTAGATGATAGCTCTGACAATGAGCCTCTCAAAAAAAATGCCAAAATATCATCTAAGGCTGCAAAGAAGACTTTCCCAGTCTCTCCACAAAAATCGGTTGATTCAGAAAAGGAAGGTAAGAGAATTTTTGCTCTATGGATACGCAGCATCAACATAAAATTGTTGTGCTCTGTAACAGATATATGATTCTTCTTGACTTCCTTCTCTTACACAGAATCTTTGGATGACAATGATGGCTCCGACGATGAGCCTTTGAATGAACGAGCCAAGAAACCTTACCCCACACGTCGGAGAAAGGCACCAGGTACCCCATTTGGAAAAGCAACCCCAGTTATTAAATCCAAAAGGAACGCAGCAAGGAAAGAGGGTAGGTGTTATGACATGGACATTAAAACTACATTAAAATGGTTTTCTCCTAGCACTTGTACGAAAATACATGTTTTGTTTGTTCTAGTTAATAGGGGTGGGAATCCCTGGGCACCTCACGATTTGATTCAAAACCGATCATTGATGCATCTTGATGCAACAATTTTTTTAATGTGCTGTACATTTCCATGCGTGATTTTAAAAAATATACATAGAAATCTGAGTGTTAGATTTTGATATTTGTAGTATTTGTCAAACACAAGTTTTAATAATTTTTTTTTGTCTACTGAGTCTGGTTTTTATTTTGTAGTCATTCCATGCTTAAGCCTTAAATATGATTGTGAAAGTCACCTTTTCTCACAATAATCTTTGATGTCAGAGGCTCAGTCATGTTTAAAGGTGGATAATTGGCTTCTTAGAACATGAAACATGAGGTGGTCAGATGTAATGTGATACAGTAGATGAACAGCCTTTATGCGTTTTGCCTAATTATTTTATGTATGTCTTGTTATATCATGTGTATGTACACAAAACCTATTTATTTTCCCTTTTTGCCCTTTTTTTTCTGCGCTCTTACCGAAACTCTAGGTTGTCCATTATTCCTTCCTCTTTCAGTCACTCTGTTTTCTGATTTGTATGTCTAGAGACAGTAACTTTAAATGAAAAGCAAAACTTTTTTAAATAATCGATTATTACCTTATCAGAATTGAACATCGAATCGAATCGTTCTAGAGAGAATCTTAATACATCTAAGAATCTATTTCCCCCCCCCACCCTTACTAGTTAAATATGCAGAGTCTTCCAGTGACAGCTCAGGTGATGAACCACTGGCAACAATAAAGAAGAAGTTGACAAAGGCGCCTAAAGAGAAAAAGACTTCAGACAACAGCAAGGAAAGAAAACTTAAAGAAAAATCCCTCAAAGGTAGGCAGCCCTTTCATTAGACTGACCAAAAATAACTGATTTAATTAAAGCACTAACCTTTTGGATTTCAAAAGACTCTTCGTCCTCAGACAACAGCTCAGATGAAAGTTATGTTCCCATGGTGAATTCCAATTCCAAGAAGAAGAAACCAGTGAAGAAAAACACAAAGAGGACAACTGCATCGCCGGGCAGAGCGTCCAGAAAGAGACGAGGTATTGTAGCAGTAATCATGACATGAATGAAAAAGGATTTTGAGGAAAACATTTTTAAATCCTTGCTGCTGTGACTGTTGTTTGGCAGGACATTCTGATGAGAGCTCAGATGATGAACCCTTAATTAGACTCGTGAAAAAGAACCGCACAGGCAAACAAACGAAAAACAAACGGAAGGCTTCCCCCCTGAAGAAGAAGAAGAACACAACTTCCAAAAAGTCAAAAAAGATGCTTGAGTCAGGTAAAGACCAGCCACTCTTAGCTAGTAGAGGTGAACACTTTGTCAATCAATCTGGGGCACTCTATTCATCAACCATGCATTTCACATTTTTTCCAGAGTCTTCGGGTAACAGTTCAGACGATGAACATTTAATCAAGGCAGCGAAACATCCACAAGTAACAAAAATCCTGAGAATAATACTAGAGAGGTGTGATGGTGAAGAAGCTGGGGACTCAGGAACAGGAGCCCTGACCAAAACCACTTCAGGTACTGATGACATGACCAAGTCATTATGAATGCTGTAAGGACCCCAAAATAAAGAGTAACATTATTCTTACACTCCAACGCAGAAACACAGATTGCTGGAAAGAGCGAGGAGTCCGAAGGCTCAGCAAAATCCGCAGAAGAAGAATAAGCAGATGAAACGAAGGTTGAAGAAATGGCGTTTCATTGTTTTCTTTCACCATTTGGACGGGAAAGTTCAAACCATGAAGTGACGACAAAGTTTAAAGGACTTCAGAAAGTGTAAATCTCTCAGAGAGACACCTCCTAAAAATTACAATTAGTGTTCATGTTAAGTGACTTAAAGTGTGTTTTATATACAGTACTTACATCTTCATGTTTAATTTTGGGACCAGATTTTGTAGGCTCCTTAAAGATTTTATGCACAGTCTTTGATGTTGTTGTTTTACTATTGATGTTATTTCACTATTTCTGCACATTGTTTGCACTGGCTGTCTCCTTTGGTTTATTTTTTTTTTAAAGAGAATAACGCAGTGCTCATTGATATAAGCTACATCCCTGCTTTCGTATTAACTGTAAACTCTGCATGCAGCAGTGCAAATCTGTTGTGTTGGATTAAACTGCTTTCACTATGAAATTGATATCAGATAAGTCAGTCTCTGTTTCAGCTGACTCGTCATACCAAAATTCTTCTTTACCACTGCCTGTCATTTTCATTCCAGTGAGATTGTAGGTCAAGTCAATTTTTATTGCTTCTCAAAATTACAAATGTGTCTCAGAGGGCTGTACAATCTAAAAGTACTTTTTTTTTTTGTACCAATCTAAAAGTACTTTTATTACACATGTAGCCAAATTCATTCTCTGCATTTAATCCATTTACACACCCAGCAACCAACTCTAGATCTAAGCCAGAGCCTTGATCAAGGGGCACCGACTAGAGAACCTAGTACATGTTTTTTTGATGGTGGGTTTAAACCAGAGGCAAACATGGGGAGAACATGCAAACTCCACACAGAAAGGCCCAGAACGGCCTGGATTCGACCCGATCCCTTCTTGCTATGAGACCACAGTGCTGACCATTGAGCCACCACGCTACACAATCTAAATTCTTTATTTTATTTATCTGACTCGCTTTTAAAAGTAATTGTACATATTTACTTTGGGACTATTCGTGGTATCCCCCCCCCATCCATTTAACTGAGTACAAAAACATTCTCAAAACAATTAATGGCGTTATTTTTGCATAAAAACAAACCCAAGAAGGAATTGAACATGATCAGTTTAGCAGGTTTCAGTTTTCTTAAATTACTTGAATTTGTAGGAATGTTTACTCCCAGTTTGGTCCTCACTCTTCTT
>NC_045746.1:18757000-18789852 GCF_008692095.1 Etheostoma spectabile | reverse complement strand
AGCTGTAGCAGCCATCTGCAACTTCCGCTTGGTCTGCGATTCTTTTCTCCTAGGCTGGCAAATAAATGTCCCGCCTTACTCTGCCTTACTCTTCCTCTGATTGGCTTATCCTGGTTACTCTAATCAATGTCACTCACGATGCCTGAACCTAACCAATCCAATCAACGAAGGCAACGAGTCCTAGCCAATCAGAAGCAGAGTAGGGCGGGGCATTCCTTCGCCGTCCTAGGAAACGCAATTCCGCCAGCCAAGTACCATAACGGCAGCGCTAGATTCAGTCATCCACACAATTAACATCACTAACACTGTGACTGTGACTGCTGGTTTACATCTTCATATAGGAAATGTTTATCTAGAAAAGGGAAGATTGTAGTTCGGCTTGTCATCTGCCTAGTTTACTTCAAATCGAAGTATTTAATTGTGGGCTCTTATGTTAACGTTAGCTAGCTAACCGCTTGTTAGTTAGCATGCTGCTGTCTCTACACATCAGACAACTCCTCTCGGATTAATTTGTTTCGTCATGACCGAGTTAAGATGTCGAAAAACAGACACTTTGGAGGGAGAAACAGAAGAGGACGAGGGCCAGATTGAGGCTGAGGTGCAAACCACAGGTAAGTTCACTTAGCTAGCAGTTTGCTAACTGAACACCGCTTAACTTCCTGCTCAAAAACATCCGGCAACTTCAGTTAACTTTTCTGCAGAAACACACTTTGTCACAACGCTTGTATCTGTTAAGCCACTGTCCGTCTGTTGTTACACCTGACCAGATACCAAAGAGCCGGTGAACACGGAGGAGGATGAGGGGAGTGTGTCCAGCGGTGGCGATGGAGGAAACAAACAGCAGAAAGATGAGGGTCAAGTTAAAGAAAAAGATGCACATAAAGAGGAGGAATCAAACAAACCTGAGTCGGCTGTCAAAAAATCCAAGAGCTCTTCTGCCTGTAAGTTTGTGTTCTGTTGACTGATGTGTCTGTATAATTTTAGCACTGCTCAATGTCAACTTCATAAAGCAGTCTCAGTATCAGTGTACTATTATTCTTTCTCCCAATGCTTGGCTGATGATCCTTTTTGAAGGGCTGTGTAAATTAAAGCAAAAACCCTATAATATCTACTAGGCCACAGAATCAACCTGAGCATATATAAACATCAGAAGACGGTACTTTGTTTATAGTGGTATCTTATTTACCCGTAGAGTCCAGCACTGTGTGAGCAGTTCAAACCATTAATACAGAATTCATCTTATAAAAAGAAACAGACTAGTTTCTCCAGGGACTCAAAAACACCTGTGATGGTGGTGTGGCAGGATAGTTATAGGATAAGACTAAGGATTGATTTTTCCTTTTTATAAACCGTTAATGTGATTAACAAACTTAAACTGTTACATTTCTGCTTTTCAGCTGTTTTTTTGCAGCGCCTGGTGAGGGTATTCTTTGGCTTTCTTGCAGCAGTTGCCTGTGGCATCCTTTATGCTGCGTATCTGTCTGCTTATCATGACAGGAAGTTCTGGTTTTCCACTAGACAGGTGGGTGATTCGGTTTTTCAGAAGTCTGCTTCCATTAAATTTACATTTCCCTTCATAGCATAAACATGTCAATTCTAAAATTCACTTCCATGTGTCTCAGGAGCTAGAGCGTGAACTCACCTTCCAGGGAGGCAGTGGGGTCTACTATTACTACTACAAGCACATGCTGACCGTACCATCCTTTGAAAGAGGTACTTGTATCCTTTCTGCTTCTCATTAAGGAAAGAAAATTCAAATATTCATCTAAATACAGCATCAAAAAGGACACTAACTTGAATTAAGGGCTATGAATGTAACTCTCTCCTTGTCAACCAACTGTGTTTTTATGTGGTTTGTGTTTTCCAGGGTTTTATGAGCTGACAATAGATAACAGGACTGTTTCAGGTCAGACCATTAATGCAGTGGAGCGTTTGTCTCTGTATCCAGAGCTCATCACAAGCTACATTTACAGAGTCACAGACAGCCAGGTGAGATTAATTTTGCTGTTTGATCAGCTTCTGATTTACTTTTAATAAAGTGTAATTAAGACATTGTCCGTTTTCACCATGCTGCATTACATTTGTGTCAAATAGTTTTTTGTTGATGGTAAAATGAAATGATAGGTGGATTTGTCTATCTAAATCACAAAGCTACTAAACCAGTACAATCCCCTGTCTCAAAGCAAAGAAACACTGGCAAACCGATTGGAAATAGTAACAATATTCCTGTCATATGCCTGAAAGTCTTTCAGCCTGAAATTTGTTGCATAGCAAGACCAGTTAAACTTTACATCGTTTGAACGAGGTCAATTAATTTAGCATATTTTGAAGTTTGCATATGTATCTCTTTAGATTCAATAGTTTAGCATGTGATAGATTCATGTGAAATGCCTGCGAAGTGCCTCTCAGGTTTGTATTTGTTTTCTCAGTCTACTCAGTGACAACATAAATGGAGTTGAATGGCACGCCATTTTACTAGATGAAAAAAAAATTCACCGGAAATCTCTGTAATAACTTTATAAATTCAGAAAACAACTGTCATTCTCCATGAAGTTACGCGTCCTCTGCTGCCAGTGCAGAGGGCTTGTCACCTAATAATGCAATAAATCAGTCAATTCGTTTAGCCAGCAAAATTGGAGAGAAGTTGAAACAAATAACAACATGGACTTGTCACTTATTTCACTGGATAGTAAATTATATCAATTAGTGCACCGACTCATTTTAGCACTTTGTCTAACATTGGATTGCTGTCTTTGAAATAGTATACAGCCATTTAAATAACAAAATGGTATGCAGATTTTTGAATGCCCTTGCTTAATAATAATAATAACAATTTTATAATAAGGTGATAAATGTGATAATTTGATAAAAACCTTTGTTTGTGTCTCTGTCTCCAGGATTTTGTCGAGCCAATCTACTTCTATGTTGGAGCTGTTTTCGGGCTCCAGGCGGTCTACGTCACTGCCCTGTTTGTGTGTAGCTGGGTGATGAGCGGCACCTGGGTGGCCGGCATGTTGGCTGTGGCCTGGTACGTGATCAACAGGTGAGAGGAATTCTACTGCCTGGTTTCTCTGAATGCCTCATTTCTTCCCCTCCTATCAAAGTAGATCAGCATGGTTAAGTTACCGTCCCCTTAAAACTGTATTGTATCCTTTCCATTTTCTCCCTGTTGCTCCTACCTTTGGATGACAAAACACACTTGAAAATGGGACACTTAGGGTGCTGTTAAAACAAATAAAATCTCAGTGGTGAAGCATGATAATACCATTCTCTTTTAGATCCCAGTTTCACTCGTTTTCTTTAACTTTCTCCACTTTACAACTCTTCTGTGGGTCCTTTCTTCCTCAGACCAGATACAACAAAAGTTGACTTTGCCATTCCTCTGCGGGACAACTGGGCTCTGCCTTACTTCTCTTGCCAGGTTGCAGCTTTGACTGGATTCCTGAGTAATAACATCAGCTCTGCCACTGAGGTGAGCCTCTTGTGAAACCAGTTTAAAAAAAAAAACAAGTTAGGTGGGACACTACATTTAAACACGCTGAAAAAAATCCTGTATTTCTCTGTAGATGTTTTGCTATCTCACCATGAGTGCCACCACCTTCACCTTCCTCCTAGTCTGGGAACACAGCCACTATGTGCTCTTCATCCAAGCCCTCTGTCTTTTCTTGCTTGACTCTTTTGACCTGGTGCCGCCACGTAAGGTAAGGAAGTCACAGCACCTGATCAAGAAATAGTCCTGCAGCTAAAAAAATTTTTGTTCCAATATACAAACAAGATATAAAGTGTTAAGCCTATTAGCTGTAGAGGTGGTAATAGGCAGATTCTGTTACTGTCAGACAGTTCTAGCTAACTGTTTGCCACTGTTTTCACGCAAAGCTAAAATAAGTGGCTGCTGCGTTTAGACAGACAGACATTAGAGTGGTATTGATCTTCTTATCTGGCTCTTGGCAAGAAAGCAAATAAACGTATTTCCTAAAATGTCAAACTGCTTCTTTAACCACGGAACTAATGAGGGAAATTAGCTGTTGTAGTTTTAGGATTTACTTAAAATTTCTTTTGTGCATGATCTAGTTAAGAGCAGCAAGTTTATGGAGGAAATTATCTCATTTGAGTTTCTGATTGATGCATTTATACTATGCCACCTAAACACGAATTAAACCTAAAATTTTGACCAGCTATTTTTTAACGTAAGATGTGGAAAAAAAGCAAAATATGTTCTTTTTTAGTTTTTATGATGATTTTATCTCAAGAACAAATTGGATTCCAAAAATGTGTCTTTAGATCGACTGCTTTGTGCCACAAGTCCTCAAAGACATTTTGCTTTTTCCTTTCTTTCTCTTCTCTCTCATTGTCTCTACTTCCCCATCATCCCTCCATCCGCTATGTTAAGATGGCTGACATTCACAAGGTGTACCTCAGCTCTTTGTTCCCGGTCTACTTGTGCCAGTTTCAGAACCCGGCCTTGCTCAGCTCGCCTCTGCTTGGCCTCCTGATTGGCTCAGTGCTCGCGCGGTACTTCCAGGTAGAGTTAACTGCTCCCTCACATTAGAGCTCAGTCAAATGACTTTTTAAAAAAAAAACTATATTTCATCATTAAATATGGACAACCTTCAGTGTTTTAATGTAGAGTAACACAATCTCAATGCAGTTTTCTGTATTTCTCTTGCAGCAAAAGATGAAGAAGGGACCTTTTGTGGCCAGACTGATGAAGCTCTTTCTACATTTCCACCTAGTCTTTACCACAGCGATCACCTTCAGTTATTTGGTCAAGGTAAAACCACAAGATGGGATGGGTCTGCATTGATGAAGTCAGGATTATTCGTATGTTGTTTTAAGTTGATGGGTAATCATTACTGTTTTTCATTTACAGAAACTTATACCTGTAAGTGAGAGTGACTTCATTTTGAAATTCCTTGAAGTAAAATTTGGGCTCAACACAACAACGTGAGTTACAGCTGTTGCATTCACACTTAGTTGTTACAGTGCAGACTGCTTCTGAACAGTATCCATATTAGTTAGTATGCTATTTTCTGCCCGTGTACTCTTAATTTTAATGTTTTCTTTCTCACTATGTCAGAGACTTCATCACCAACTTCCTCCTGTGCCAAGAGAGTTTTCAGACACCCAGTCAGGACTTATTTCTACGACTGACGCAGTCCTCTGTCCTTCCTTTCTACTTACTGGTGCTCACTGTTTGCCTGCTGTCCACCCTGCAGACCATTTACAGAAGACTCAGGTTAGAGACTTGTGCCAAACACAATGCATGCCATTACTCTTCGGTGCCATTCCAAAGTTATATTTGACAGAGCTGGTGATCCCAGCTAGAAGGTTGGCTGGAAAGGAATTCTCTTTGAGGCGCCAGTCAACATATATCGTGGTTTTACTGTTATACAGTGGCCAGCCAATGAAAACCAACGTCAGACTTGAAGATGGACGAATAGGAGAGCAGCCAGAGGTCATCTATCATGTTTGTCACACGTTGCTTTTTGGAGGTCTTGCTCTGCTGTTTGATGGGTACGTTCATCAGCGTCAAAGTGTGTTTTAATGTTTGGATTTTCTAACGTGTTTTTAAATAACAAATTGTTATGACACAAAAGACATTGATTGTGTTCTTTTTTCACGCAGGATGAAATATTTATGGACCCCATATGTGTGCATGTTTACGGCGTTCGGTGTGTGTTCTCCAGACCTCTGGATGACTGTGTTTAAGTGGCTCAAACTGAAGTCCATCCACCCTGTAGTACTGGTGAGAGGCCTCCGAGTTGTGTTGCTACCTATAATGTGTTCTTGCCTAAGGTATTAATTGTTGCTTTTCCTCTCCAGTCTCTGATCCTGAGCACAGCGGTTCCTACTATCATTGGTTTCAGTTTGTGGAGAGAGGTGAGATTTTCAGCTTGCTATCTTTCAAAGCTTTTTCTATCAGACATTTAAATACGCATAATATCTTCCTACCCTGCTATCTTGTCTTGCAGTACTGCCCTCGTGTCTTAGCAGAGTTGTCAGACGTGCAGGAGTTTTACGATCACGATACAGTAGAGCTTATCAACTGGATCAAGTGAGTCAGCAGATCTTCCTGTATTATATAACTTTACAATATCTAAAAAGTCTTTATTGGGGTATCTAAGATCTTCTTGTTGTGTTCCAGGTCACAGGCTCCAGTGGCGGCTGTCTTTGCAGGTAGCCCTCAGCTGTTGGGAACCGTGAAGTTGTGTTCAGGTTCAGCTGTGACCAGTCTCCCGCTTTACTCAGACATCAACCTGCTGAGGAGGACTGAAGATGTGAGTGAGATGAAAGATTTATTACAACAAGAAAAAAAAGAAATCTCCTGGTACTGGAATAATAATGGAAAACACAACTTCTGTCAGTTTTAAACAAAGTTAAATAGCTCAAGTCCTTGGTTTATAAAGCAGTGATTTGTGGGACCAATTAAATTCATTTTACAGTAAAATGTCCAAAAAAGACAAAATGTATATTTAAATTTTCCTTATCACAGATGAGTTTAACTAGCAAGCGTTTATTAGTTATTTTTTTGAATTAATCTCTTTTTTTGTCTTCTAGACTTACCAGGTGTATGCACTGAGATCCGCAGAGGACATCTACAAGATTCTGACCTCTCAAAAGACAAACTATGTGATCATAGAGGACTCCATTTGCAACGAGCTTAGTCTTAATAAAGGATGCAGGCTCAAAGACCTGCTCGACATTTCCAATGGACATGTGAGTTTAGACAGTTCTTCGTTCAACTACAGATTCCTATCTATATTTCTACTAATGTGTTTAAAATGGTGCATGTTGTTGCCATAAGGGGAAAATCATGATTTCATCCAAGTAGGTTTTGAATGATTTCCCATCAGACAAAGTGTTTACAGAATACTGTTTAGTACTGATGGTCAAATGAAGCTTTGCAAACCAGTTTCTTTATTTTCTGAGCTCACCAGATGGCGCTCTCTGTTGAAAGAAAAAGGTTAAAGGAATGGCAATTCAGTGTGTTTTCAACCCTTTGTTGAGCAGAGAGCTCCATCTAGTGAGCTCAGAAAATAAAGACAGTGGTTTGCGATACATAGATATAGATATCGACGCATACAGACACTTGAAAGGCTTGGCTGACACAGCCTGCAAACTGTTTTCCGTCTTTGTGCTAAGCAGCAGAACAGCTACTGGCTGTGGCTTCACATTTATTGATTAGACCTGAGAGTGGTATTGATCGTCTCATCTAACTCTCAGCAAGAAAGTGGATTAGTGTTACATATAGGTGATTACAATAAGGGATTTATTGTGAATAAAGCTGGTGTTTTCTGAAAGCGCTTTACAAAAGCGGTCCTTAATCCTGGAAAGTATTGTGTTATTAGGAAAAGTGTTAAACAATTATTCTCATTCCTCGTTCCATATCTTCTTGTCCTATCCAGGTCATTTATGACAAAGAAGAGATTTACTCTTTCTCAAAGCACAGAAGATTCTGCCATGAGATAAAGATGAACTACTCGCCCTACACAAACTACTTCACTCGAGTTTTCTGGAACCGCTCGTACCACGTGTACAAAGTGAACACTGTCATCTCCTTTCAGTACTGACAGCAGCTCCCGCCTCCTTGGCAGACTTCCCTGAGCCCGGCTCTGCCCTTCTCCAGTGTTTCACATCATATCCACAATGCAACACAGATCACTGCAAGTATGTTGTTGCAATGTGTGCGCTCAGAAAAAAGGTCTAATCACTGGTACCGTCTACATCCTGGTGTAGATGGTGAATTGGTATTAACTGAGCACATAGTGATTTTGGCCTACACATTGTTTGATTAAAATCAACATAAAGTAGCCCTGTTGAATTATGCCATAATAACCACTGTACTGTTGTTTTATAAGCCATGCGTTACTGTGATATATTTAATGAAGGGAGAGTTTGAAATGTGTGGTCTGTGTGTTACTTGTACAGAAGCCAAGATCAGATGGTTGCTGAGATTTATTTAGGCTCTGCAAAAGGAAAGGAAGTAAAAAAGGGTTAGGAGGAGAATTCTTTTGTTAAAGAAAACACCCACCTCAGTTAAGAGTTCATTAATATAGTTTCTGGTGTATATCATCTGCTAGTAAATATATTTGAAGCTCAGGAGCACACCTGAGACATTGGAAGATCAATGACTAGTAATAATCAGATGTGAAATCTAAATTAATTTGTGGAGAGACTGTTTGGTTTTAATGTGTCGTATGTGCTCTGCTTTTCCCATTTATAACATGGTTTTGTTATGGGACCGCTCTGTTTTATATCAAAATATTGATGGAACAACCCCGGACGATGGAAACATCTGTGATCTTTCTTTTAGCCTTAAAGGGTAGTGGAGGCTGGTTCTGATGCTACTCATTTCAATGGATTTGTCTTCATCATGCTCTTCATCTGGATGCCTTATTGTGAGATGTAGGAACCGACTGACTGATATCTCTTCATCGATCACGGCTTCAGTTATGAGACTGATCGGTTCCCCTTACCTGGTTCTTACCTGTAAGTATTTGGTGGACTATTTCTATAACTATTTCTTTCTGGTGCTGTCATGAAAGTCTCCCCAATAACTATCCCTGTGCAAGAGGCCATGTAGTGAATATTAGGTAGTATTGAATTATGAAAAAATTGAAGAAAAGAAATGTGTACAGTATTTTGCAATTTTTTTTGTTGAGAAATGTTACTCATATGCTTTAAATGTCATTTTAAGGTCAGATATTTTGTTTTAAATGCAAATGGGAGTAGAAATGGGAAAGAAAAAGACAACTTTATAAATACAAGTTCATTTTCCCCTTGCATTTTTTTTTCCAAATTTTTTTATTTTGAGCATTTTGGTCATGAACTCAGGATCCGTTTTCCTCTGCCATCTTAACTATAAAGGCCATGGACACGCATGCAGAGATGTTAAATAAAAATGCTCCAAATGAAAGCATAACTGGAAGTTTAAAGGCCCTGCCATTCCACACGCCTGACTCATCCCACCTCTGCTCAGACTGAGGTCAGGTGGAGCTGGTAGGAATAACAAAAGGTTACCAAAAGTCCCAGGAAGACTTTTTTATTTTTTATTTTTTTCAAAGTGCCCATAATAAAATAGCCATTTCAGTATCTGTATTTTAATATCCACTTCCTTTTTTAATTTGAGTCCTTAATGATGATTTTTTTTATTTATTTTTTTAACATGTGTGCACAAGTGTAAAACATACTTTTAAGTGACTTAAGAGTACTCAGGCCTTTTATTTATGTAGAAATAGCAATACTACCATGCACTGGTAAAGGTTTAGGCTCATTTTAATTACTCTGTACACTGCTGGGTATTTCAAACTGGAATAATATAATTTATTAATTTATATTTTGTATTAATCTGAATATGCAAAGTGACTAAAGATGATAAATAGTGGATTAAAAATAATAACATTGGCTTCCAAAATAAAGTACCTTAACGTTAGGTAACACCATGGGTCACACGCAAATAGTTACTAAACAAACTTTTTTTTCTCAAGCTCAGAGCATAATCCCGCTCTCCAGATGATAAATATGCGCAAACACTGCGCAGTGTGTCCCTGGCCATGGCGACGAAGCGGAAGCGGAAATACACCGGCGAGATGTCGAAGCGCAGAATGAATTATGTGAGAATGAAGCACTCCTTGTAGCTGTTCCTGCTTTTAATTTTGAGATTTTTTTGTGTATATTTAGCATATATTTTTTATTTGTTCATTTTGTCCTTTTAAGGTAAGATAACCAGTCTCTCGGTGTCCGGCCCAGGCTGTAGAGCTTTGCCAGTTAGCTAGAGGATTAGCTAGCTCAAAACAACGTTAGCTCCGAGTCCGCACACAACAGAGAATATGTGAAAGGGGTGCGCTTGATTTTAATACCCTGGCAGCCTCAAACCGCATCTGTTCAGTAATGTCCCAACCCTCTTTGTGGAAAAGCTCTAAAAACCTCGCCCTCTCGGCACTACACGTTAATCAGATTAAACCTCTGGCCAGTACAGAAAATGAACACTGTGAACTATCATTGGTCATATATCTTTTTTCCAAACTTTGCTTTCATATAACATGAGTGACGTTCATGTAGCCTTGGGTGTGTAACAAGTATGTATAATAGCGTAAGTGTTTTGTTACTTAATACAGTACATTGTGTACTTAATGTGCTTCTGAAAACACTTTTAATACACTTAATAATTCAAATAGAAGTAAAATAATCAGAATCAGTGGTGATAAACCAAGTAGATTTTCATTTCCCGTGGTAATTAAACAAATAAGTGTCGCAATAACCATAGTTTGAGAAATATTTATGTTGACAAAGCTCCTCTAGAGCCTCAGACGAATTTACAGTTGACAATTAATACAGCAGTTTTCAGAAGCTTAACAGTGCTCCCCCTGATGAGTTAACTGATCTTGTGTGTTAATATATGTATTCATGTTGTTCCAGGACACTTAATTTCCACACAATTTGTCATGCATCTCACTGTAGGTCACGGTGATGCCTTAAAAGATAAACACATTTTCAAATCTTTGTCACTGTTCACCAGGGGAGGATGAGTGTGGAGACAGCGGACCGGGTGGCTGCTGTGACCAGCAGCCGGCCTAGCACGCCTCTTCAGACCTCCTGGTTCGAGTTCCTCCTGGACGGCAGCCTGCTGGAGAACCACCTACAGAAGTCATACCCAGGTCAGCTCAGCATTACTTCTTATGTCTATTATACTCTGGCTTGTGGTAATTGTTTCTTTATATCATGAACCAATTGAATAATTAGAGTGAACAAAATCTCAGTCATAGCTCAGTTAATACTGATTCTCCTTAAATAAACATCTGGCAGGTATCAGCTGCGATACAACTTATTTCCTTATTTATTTGTGAGTTTAACATGGTTTAAAATCTATGCACCCATGACACTGCAACATATTTTAAATGAATATATCTGCATGTCATGCCTTGTGTTTGGTAATCACATTAATGTTTTGTTGTCTTTTCTTATGATTCTTAAAGTACATTTATACAAGTTAACATGTATAAATAATTTCACTCTGCTTTCGTGTCAAGTTCATAAAAATAACAAGTATCCTTGTGTTTTGCATTATAATCGTTCTTTGCACTCCAAAACAAATGGTCACTTTGCTTTATGGTGAATTTTCACTCCTTTGGTTAACGGGCCAAACATGAACAACCATACTGTGATATTTGTTGTGCATCTAGAAAGTTTTATATAAAAATAATATTGTTGTCTGTCAAAATCATATTGGTAGGCTATGTATTTTTGATGAATGCTCATGAGGCAAGTTAACAAAAAGTGGCTCCACCATAAAAAATAATTAACCTTTAATTGCATGTGTGCTTGTTTCCACAGACCCGACGCCGGTGCAGCTGATCATCCAGTTCCTGGAGCAGGCATCCAAGCCCTCCGTGAACGAGCAGAATCAAGTGCAGCCTCCAGTAGACAACCGCAGGAACCGCACCCTGAAGCTGCTGGCACTAAAGGTAGCTGCCCACTTGAAGTGGGATCTGGATGCTCTTGAGAAAGGGTAAGTGTGTAAGGAGCTTTAAACTTATAATGCGGAGGAAGTCAGTGTAACTTTTCATGTTTTTATTTTTTAACCCTGTCCACTAAGTCAGTTTTGAGGGTATAAAGGGGTTTTATGTTTGCAGAATGTGTCATTTTGTAGAGGACAATGCAGTCGTTCAGTTGTTAAATATCTGAAATTTGAGGTTTGCAGGTTTTCACCCAATAATGTCATTGGCTTCTGTGTTGTGATATTCCAACATTTCAGTAGGGTAACTGCCTAATTACCTTGACAGAAAAACTAAATTATAATTAAAAAATGTGCATGTAAAATTGTTCTATCAAATCATACAGATGTTTGCATCATGAAATTATTCATCCTTTTCCCTGCCAGTTTGACCATTCCAGTATTAAATATGTTACTGAATGAACTCCTGTGTGTGAGCAAAGTGCCACCCGGGGTAAAACATGTGGACCTGGACCTGTCCACTCTGCCTCCGACCACAGCCATGGCTGTCATCATATACAACCGCTGGTGAGTGAAGATCCATAAACTGAAGTAGTAAGAGACCCTGGCTCGTCCACTGTGGTCGGCCATTCAAATGATTTTACTAATCACAAATAATCTTGTGTCTTTCAAAGGGCCATCAGAACCATCGTGCTGAGCAGCTTTCCAGAGAAACAGACCAAACCAGGACCTCACCAGATGAACATGTAAATGCTGTTCCTTCCTTTCTTGTTACCACCCTCTGCTTTGGGATCAGCTAAAGTTGTTTACAGAACAAAGAAACTCCCCATGCTTATCTGAAACATCCAGGTCCAGTTTAAAAAAATAAGAATATAGCTTTTAAGTGCTCAGTTACAATGGCATCAATACGATAGTGTGTGACTTGTCTTGTGGCCTCTCGTAGGTTAAGTATTGTGCAGCAGGAGAAAGAGATGACTGACAACATCCTTACTGTGGTGAGTACTCAGTGGACATCTTTGAGATTGTTGTCATGAAATATACCACTTTGGACTATTGCTGATATAAATAAACATGTTATCCACATTTCGGAATGCTCGATAATTTTGTTTTCGTAAAGGTTTGGATCAACACCCAATCATTATATTGCCTTTTTTAGTAATACCTGTTTTGTCCCTGTCCACTATTTAAGAAATAGTTTAGTAGATTAGATGTACTTTATTATACCCTCAGCTGAAAGAGCAGGCAACCGACTCCATCAGCGTCCTGGAAGGAGCTCTGCAGCTGAAGAAAGACTTCTACGTTCACACCCTGAGGACTCTGGATCTGCTGGCTGCTGATGCTGCTGCCAACGGAGAGACAGAGTCTTCGACGGCAGGGCTTCGCATCAGTGCCAATGAGCTGCAGTGTCAGGTTAGTCGATAGCACAATGTTCTCTCAGATCACTCCGACTACAATTCATCCAAATGACAGTGTTTCCCACACATAGACTAATTTGTGGCGGTGCGCCACACAATCAACACCAGCCGCCACACATTGTGTTTCGTTATTCTTTTTTCTTTTTTTCTTTTAACGCTATTTAAAACAAGCATTCGTTCAGCTGCATTTCCTTTCCCTGCACTCCTCCATCTCTCTGTCACTCTATACACACACACACACACACACACACACACACACACACACACACACACACACACACACACAGACATTCAAACATACATACATTCACAGCCTTGTTTGATCATTTTTTAATGAGCTTTTCCCCTTGCTTTGTAGAATTTTCTTGTTTTAGTAATATTTATAAGGTAAAATAAATTCCTGTTATGAATTTGTGATTATTTGGCTAAAGATGTCTATTTCTTTCAATCTACATTGCTGACACAATCACTAAGCTTTATGCAAATGATTGCGTAATGGCGTCACTTATATGCAAATGAAAATATGACGTCACACCCCCGCCACAAATTACTTTCTAATCTGTGGGAAATACTGCAAATACATACAGTTATATCAACTATTGATTAGTTCAGGGAGCAATTGGAGATTGTGTGCGTCAGAGCAAATAGGATTTGTAAAACACAAAAAAATGGGGAAACGAATGTCCAAAGTGTAATTTCAGTCAAAAAGTAATTCAGTTGTGTTGAATCTAATGTTTTGTATTTGGTTTTTCAGGTGCATTATGACTTGGGAGGTATTTTCTTCCAGCAAGGCTGCACAGACCAAACAGCCTATGAGAACGCCCGTGATCACTTCAGGCAAACAAAGGAACTATTAACAAAGGTAGATTTACTTGTTCAATACTTTACCATGTCCAGATTTGTCTTTTTTTAGTTTTAGTTTGCCACCAGCAGAAATTGTAGCTCTCAGTCATTTCTTATGTTTATGATACGTTTATTTTTTTTAGCTGGACTCCACTGTTCATGTTCACTTGGATGAGAAACGTCTGGCTGGCTACTGGAACGCCTGCAAAGCTTTGACTGAAGACTGTGACCGTCAGACTCCCAGAACACACCCTACAACCAGATCAACAGCCTGATCAGGGCACGCAACTACCAGGTCAGAGCAGACGCTGCAGGAACTTTAAAGCCAAAGATTTGTTTTTGTAAAAAATACACCTGGAACTACCTATAGTAAGGCTCAAATTGAAACTGAAGATAATGAGACATGCCAGAAAGTTGTATAACTGAATGAAGGTATTCAGCACTGTAAACCACGTGTAGTACTTTATATTGTGTATTCCTCTCTAACAGGCTGTCATCGAAGCCTTTATCAAAGACAACGTGTGCCGCAGTTTGCCAAACAACTTCAGACGGTCTGTTCTCAGGGAGTTCCTGTATAAAGTGCAACAAGGGTGAGACCACAATTTTATATATATTATTTACAGGTATTTAAACAAGATACCGCTGCCATTGTATTTATTTTACTTTATATTTACTTTCTAGCGCAGTCATTCTGCATATCTACTAACAATCTAGCCTACGACTTATTTCTTAACACTCTGCAGGGAATCAACCTTAGATGAGGTTTGCTACAAGCTGTGTGTTTGCAACGCCGTCCGAGATGCTTTGGAAGGAGAAGTCCTCAGTGTGCGTTTCCAGCAGCTCCTCCTCAAACCCAGTAAAAAGATGGTGGACTTCATTTTAGAGGTAATTTCTCACCTTTTTATGTCCCAAATAATTGTTTCATTAAAGACTTTTGCAGGAGTAATGAATGCTTGGGAATCCTAGAGATTAAATGTGCAAACGTCGGAAAACTCAAAGTATGTCTCAGATTTAAATCTGACTTTTAACTAATGCATCCACCGTTTCTTTATTCTCCGATATCAACTGTTAGATAAAGATCAAATTACCTTAAATAATGTGCATGTGTTGTACAATACAATATCCCAACTGGTGGCAATGAAGCATCAAGCCTTCCGATTAAGGAAAGAGGCTTGTAGGAGTTGTATAAAAATGTACATGTCAGGATTGTTATTAAACTTCTATCTATTGAAGTTAAAAATTGTATTTTCATTTGAAAAACTAACACATGATTTTTAGGAAATTATTTTCTCGAGGCATATGAGCTATGCTGAGGTTGGTGGAGTCCAACGTGTATCTGGGGCTGACCTGAATTATTCTTCTGATTGTAAAATTGAAAGCTGATGCTCATTTGAATCCAATATTCTTTGTCCTGCAGGTATGCACACTTTCTCTGGAAAAGGGCCGTCAGTCTGAGACATCAAGAAGAAACATGGGTACTTTCATGAAGTGAGTAAGAGCAGAGACTGTGTCACATTTATTATACACTGATGTACTAGCTAAAGGGACAATAGAACATTAATTTATTTCATAGAAATAGCAGACCATACAGATGGGTACATTGCAGATCACTGTGCAGTATCTTCTTCACATTCTGTATGAGCTCTTAAACAGCACTGATTTTACATAAAACTGTTACTCTAATCATTTGATCATCTTTTAAATGAGACCGTTCTTATCTTGCAGGACTCTGTGTGAAACCTTGGAAGAGCTGTCTCTGCTTTTTGTGGTGTCGTCTCATAAGCTCTTCATGGAGCTGTTGAAGGAGGAGGAGAGGAAGGTCCTGGTAGAGCAGCTGAGGAAGAGATCAACCACGATCAACCTCAGCGCCAAGCCTCTGCCTTCCTTCTATGACATTCCAGGTACAAAACTGAGATTTTTGTTCCCATTCTGTTCAGTGACATCCAATGTATCCATTTGTTGTCCACAAGTCTGCTGGTTATTGACAGGGAAGCTCTCAGTGGTATGATTCAGTCTCTTAAAGTTTGTGACTTCATGCATTTCAGCATCAGCGAGTGTGAACATTGGGCAGCTGGAGCAGCAGCTCATCCTTCTACTGGAGCCACGCAGGATCAGACAGATCCTCATGGAACTCCACGGCATGGCCGAACGGCCTTTCTGGAGGGTCAACAGTAAGGTCAGAGGTCAATTAAGAGTAGTAAACACCATGATTCAAAAATTGCCAAAATGTAAGATTAACTTTACTGATTGCGGAAACTGTAATATTCATTTTTCTGAAGTAATGGAAATGCCCCTTTCTCTTTGTGTGTTCAGTGGGAAGTTCCTCCAGACTACATAAACGTCATCCTCGGCATTAAAGACAACCTGACAAAAGACCTGGTTTATATCCTCATGGCCAAAGGACTCCACTGCATATCAATAAAGGTCTGCTTACAGAATAAATGTTCAGAAATGGTATACTTACTGGTATAAAATAAACTTTACTGGCCTAATTAAACAGAAGAATCAGAAAAAGCTTTATTGCCAAGTATGTTTTTTACATAAACAAGGAATTTGTTTTTGTGTTGTAGGAGCATGTCACATATTCTTTAATATAAAATCAAGTATTAGAAGATAAACTATATAAATATAAGACAAATATACAGTGTATATATAGTTTATATTCTCTCGTTGGCAAGTTGAATTTATTCAGCTTCTGCAGGAAGTACATCCTCTGTTGTGCTTTCTTCATGAGGGAGCTGATGTTGAGCTCTTTCTTGAGGAACAGTGGGCCGTCTACTTTATTTGACAGGATTCAATACATGAAATTAGCTTGTCCGACTTTATTAACAGTAAAGAATACCAAATAGTTAGCCACAATTACAGTTCCAAGCAGTAAGATTCTGTTAAAAGCAGAGAGGTTAAATATTTGGATCATGTTTTCCTGTCGTCTCAGGACTTTGCCCATGCACGACAGCTTTTCTCAGCCTGCCTGGAACTTGTTACAGAGTTCTCCCCGAAGCTGAGGCAGGTGATGCTGAACGAGATGCTGCTGCTGGAGGTCCGTGCACATGAGACAATGGCGGCCGAGGGCAGCAAGGAGCGGCCGTCCTCCGACCTGGTCAGCAGGGTCAGAGGATACCTGGAGATGAGGATTCACGGTGAGTGGATGGAAACACTGTGGAGTTGTTACCTGGGCTTAAGCCTGTAATTTCCCTGTAGTTTTCTGGCAAAAGAAACATGTAAGACGCTCTGGATGCACTCCAATATTAAGATTGTACCCTATCTATGTGAGTAGCATCACAACTTGCTTACTATAGATTCATACTGCAGGCAAATAAGGGATTCTTTATAAAGTTTGGACATTTTAGACAACAAAAAGAACACTTTACCTGCTCTATCCATAATATTGTTTGTATGATAGACTGTACAAAAGCTGTTTCTAAAATTGTAGCGCTTTCTCGCCATCCTAATACACTGTAATAAAACATCAGCATTCACGGATACAGGTGCACTAAAGTATGGGTCTTTGTTTTTAGATCTGCCTCTGCGTCAGGTGGTAGGAAAAGAGTGTGTTGCTTTCATGTTGAACTGGAGGGAGAACGATTACCTGACTCTTCAGGTGCCACCATCTCTGGTCATGAATAACCCATACATCAAGGTAAAAAGTCTGTTGTTCAACACTCAAGCCCATTTCTGCTTCATTTTAGCACTTACTGTACATATACTGTACGTTATCATTGTTTCTTACAGTACCTTGTTTTAAGTAGACCATGACATTTGTGTAGGTAATAAAATAGTTAAAGCTGTCTTTTTTATTGCAATTGGCTGCCCTGAAAACTTGGTATGCTCTGTAATGGTACAGGTGTTGAGCTCCCTGAATTCCTTCTGGTGGATTGTTCAGATGCAATAATATTCAACATAAGGTATATAAATCTGCCTGTTGCACCCCTTCATTTAAAGATGTAATTAATACGTCTACATTAACAATGGAAACAATTTCGGTGTTTGTGACTTTACATTTGTCAGGTGGACATAAACAAGGCTCCATATTGATAATAGTTTTGCTCCATGTGTGCTCAATGTGCACCAACTTTGTATAAGGTGATGACATGTCAGTGTTGTGCATACAGCTTTTTTTTTTGCTACCTCAAAGTGATCAATAAAATCATTAACTACAGGTTTAAGCCATATGTTTAATAGAGAGAGACAAGCTCAAAGTGTTATTTAATGCCTGTACCACTGCAATACAACTATTCTATAATTCTTGAAGTATTGTGGATTGTTTTATACACATTTCCAAAATGTAATTAGAAATATTTCTTACCTTTGGAAACAGACTTTGTAATGATGAATCCTTCACTGGCTCTTGGATGGTTTAAATGGCCAGGATTGCTTTGGTTTTAGCTTGTTAAAGTCACCCCCTCTGTTTCCTTCCAATAGCTGGGTCAGCTCCTGGCTTCAACTTGCAAAGAGCTCCCAGGTCCTAAAGAGTGTCGGCGCACAGCCAAGGAGCTGTGGGATGTGGTGGTTCAGATCTGCAGCGTGTCCATCCAGCACAAGAGGAACCACGACGGCAGAGTGGGCCTCATCAAACAGAGAGAGTCCTCCATGGGCATCCTGCACCGGTACACTGCAAACATGTTTACT
Source organism: Etheostoma spectabile (assembly GCF_008692095.1). Classification (NCBI taxonomy): domain Eukaryota; kingdom Metazoa; phylum Chordata; class Actinopteri; order Perciformes; family Percidae; genus Etheostoma; species Etheostoma spectabile. The sequence goes on along the minus strand of NC_045746.1, from coordinate 18,771,510 downwards.
ACCCACAATTATACGCTGTATACAAGCACACACAGGTGGCAGAGTCATGCTCATTCTGGTGTATTTTTATTGTCTAACCCATTTAGGAGCAAATTCATCACTTTCATCAAGAAAATTAGAGTAAGTATTCAATAAACTAAACTTAAACCCTCTGAATATATTAAATTTACATTAATTGAGGTGCTATTAATGCAAAGGTAATGCATTTCATCTTATGTCTCACAGGAGCCACTGGTGCTGACAACCCTTATCTCACTGTTTGTGAGGCTCCACAGCATAGTGCGGGTATGTATCTAATTTTAACTGTTAGATTGTTGAATTTTCCACATTGAAAGCACACTGTACAATCTCACGTAGGTTGAGGGGTAGTAGGATTATCTCACAGTAAAACAAAGGGGAAGTAAACAGCTAGTTAAAATGATGCAGTAAGTGTACAAAAACCATAGTATGATGGTAGGTTTTGTTGCAGTTTTAGTTTGGCCGCTTAAGTTGTTCTCTGCTGTGCCTATCACAGTCAGCTATCTGAATCGCTCAGGGGTAACCATCTGTTTTCTCTCTTTAGGATGATATTGTAAATGAAGTGACAGCAGAACACCTCTCCATCTGGCCATCTACTCTTCCAAAGTAAGAACTTTTGTTGCTTAATGAAATGTTTAAGATGTCTCAAACCAAGCCACTAAATGTGACCGTGATGTTTGTGTCCAGCATACAGGCAGTAGACGTGGAAGCTGTGGCTGTGACGGTCAAAGAGCTGGTGTCCTACGCCCTCACCCTGAATCCTAATAACCAGTCGTGGCTCATCACACAGGCAGATATCTACTTTGGTGAGAAACTAAACTGCTAAGTTGGCGACAACAATTTAGAAGAAAGTATAAACCGTGTTACCCACACCACAGTAACTGAAGCCTTCTTGTTCGTCTCACGGTTTGCAGTGACCAATCAATACTCTGCTGCACTGAACTTTTACCTCCAGGCCGGAGCTGTGTGCTCGGACTTCTTCACCAAAGCTGTTCCCCCTGACGTCTACTCCGACCAGGTACATCACACAGGTTACTCCCAAAACTACACACTAAATGACTACAAACAAAGTCTCAATAAAAACAAAACATTGACTTTCTACAGTTGAATAATAACATACTAAATACTCTAGAAGCGAGTTACAATAATGTATTTAACGCATTGCCAGACCTTCCTCCACAACGCTGGATGGGAGAAAAACCTGCCCTGGTTTATTGGCGTTTTAAGTGCTCATATTATGCTCATTTTCAGGTTCATAATTGTATTTAGAGGTTTTATCAGAATAGGTTGACATTGTTTAATTTTCAAAAAACACCATGGTTTTGTTGTACTGCACATTGCTGCAGCTCCTCTTTTCACGCTGTGTGTAGATCTCTGTTTTTAATTACATAGTGAGGCATCTCAATTATCCCATCTTTGTTGGGAGTCGCACATGTGTGGTAGCTAGGTAAGGACTGCTAGCTAAGCAGAAGTATGAGAGTTTGGAGCAGTTTGTGAACAGTGTTTTCTGTTGGAGACGGTGAGTCCCTGTGGGGTGGACTTTGGGCTTTTTCACTTTGAAAGCCTATAACATGCACAAAAAAAAAGATATACAACACAATAAAGGACAGCCGAAAAGCATAATATGAGCACTTTAAAGCCATGGTGCCGCTGCAAAATAGTCTCTGGGAGGAACTTGTTTTGGTGGAACATGTGTACGTTCAAAAGTTGATTTAGTCGTGCAACAGAAAACTCAGATTGGACAGATAGTCCAGCTAGCTGTCTGGATTTACCCTGCAGAGATCTGAGGAGCAGTTAACCATAGTCTTCAAATCAACCAGAGTTTAAAATTACAACACAAAGAAAGCGGAAGGTGACAGACATACTGCCGAAAAAAAGGACATCCGGCGGATTTTCTAGCAGAATGAGAACAATCCTGGAAGTGGAACATCATGGATATAGACTAGTAACACTGACTTGTGTTTGCAGGTCCTGAAGAGGATGATCAAGTGCTGTTCAATGATGAACTGCCACACTCAGGTCAGAGTTTCAATGCAGTTGCCCTTTTCTTTCTTTCAAATTATATCCTACATATCTTTCTTTTTTAATTGCAAGTGCTGATCACAATGCTGTCTCAATGTCCTGATGGTGAAATGGTTTCTAAAAATAACTAACTGGATAAATACCTCTCAGGTTTTATTACACTTTCAGTGTAATGTTATGCTTGTTTTCACATGCTGCAGTACGTTTTTATCAGAATCAACAAATTTCACATTATTTCGACATTATTCCAACTAGTTTCTCTCTCATCCCCATTAGGTTGCAGTTCTCTGTCAGTTTCTTCGAGAGGTGGACTACATGACGGCATTTAAAGCTCTTCAAGAACAGAACAGGTACGCTACGACATGACCTGACACCGCCAGCAGCCAGACCAACAAGACCAACGGCACCTTTCTGAACATCTCTTATCTTCTTTTATCACCAGTCACGATGCCATGGACTCATTCTATGACTACATCTGGGACGTCACCATCCTGGAATACCTCACACGTATCCTTTACTTTTTTTTAGGGCAAATACAGACCTTGAGAGAACTAGCTTATACCATACAATTCTACTTTTGCAAAAACAAGCCATGCAAACATTGTCATTTTGTTCTTCCTTGACCGTACTTACAGATATTCACCACAAACGGGGCGAGACTGAGAAGAGACAAATAGCGGTAAAACCTGTTCCTGCACCAAGATAAAACAAAGTTATTCCACTTGTAAAATTAAAAAGCTTACCAGTACATCTATCATATTTTTTATATAGAGATAGTCACTATCATTTTGATAACCAATCAAAATGGCAATTTTTCATGACCTAAGTGTTTGTGAAAAGGCATTTTTCAGATGGTCGTTTTTATGTTCAGCTTTTCTAGAAACAATTTCTGAAATTCCTCCACAAAAGGTTTAGTGTTCACTCATCGGTGACATGATGAGAATGAATGTGGTGACCTTAAACACAAAGCTTAAAAAGGGCCAAATGTGGTTTGAAAGTGAGGGTTATACATTAACAGTGGATCCATAACTATTCCAACATAATTTTTAGAAATGGCTTAGTCTTTTAAAATAGTTGAAAGCGATTTTTTTTATTTTTTTTTCCCCAACCCAATTAAATTATAACCTACATATCTCCAAGTCTACGCTTAGTAAGAGGCTACAGTAGATTAACTCTTGTTGTTTCTCAGATAAAAGCGATCGGACAGACGGAGTTAAACACCAGTAATCCAGAGGAAGTGCTGCAGCTGGCTGCACAGAAGAGGAAGAAGAGATTCCTGCAGGCGATGGCCAAACTGTATTTCTAGAAAACATGGGAACCACTTAAACTTCAGGCGGGTGGGAATGTATATTTTATTTTATGGTTAAAAAAAAAATAAAAAAAAATTGTAAAATAAATAAAGTTGCTCATTTATACACTTGTAATCATTTTACATGGATTATTTAAAAGAAATAAATCATGGACTATCCATAGACCTGAGTTACACAAACAATGGCTGGTTTACAACAACAACATGGCACAGATGGCTGAGAAACACTGAAGAGTATGCCCTTTATTAGCTGACAGGTGAAGTTGCGGCAGTAAACTTGGTTTTCAACATGCATTTCAAAAAAACACTAACTGACCCTGAAGCAGTATTCAGATTCTGTTGACTTTGAACATATTTAATATGGTACAAAAGTAAACAATTGCACATTACTTTCAGTAATAGATCATTTGACAAATGACACCTGACTATTTAAAAACATGTTTTCTCAATTAAAGCACCCAGTTGCTAGAAACAGCTAAAATCATGAAAAAAAGAGCTTTGGCCAAGATTTAAGTCTTAAATATTATTCTGGATATTGCATTCAGTGACAATTTCACATCAGCAGACATGACATAAAATCCCACTCTGTACAAACTCTGTATTCCAGTTAACAGTCTCTTCCCCCGGTTAGGAGCCGATTCCAGTAAACAAGACTCAACCTAAACCCGGTGTCTTTGTTCACATTGACCTCAGAGTCTTCCTCTTGTGGTTCAACGTGTGCAGGTTTTCTCTGTGCTGTTGGGAGGAGTGAGGAACTGTCTGTTCACCTCCTTTTGACTGACGTCCTCCTAAAATAAGACGGGTTGAAAGTCGGGTTCAACCAATGAAATAGCAGCATTAATGAATACGTATTTATTATGGCGGCTCTTATTTAGATCAAGCCATAATAAATTCATTCCAAACAGTACAACTAACTGTTCAGTGCAAGTAGAAGAAAGTACAAACCAGCATGGTCAGATAGTCTGTGTGCGTCTGGATGTTGTGTCTGTCTTCTCTCTTTATCCCGACAAAATTCCTCAGCGTCGCTCTGCCAAACCAGCCCACCGACTCCACAAAGGGGGCCATCCAGTTCACACACAGCTGGATGATGTCGTTAGAAAGACCTGAGTACACAAAAAAAACATGTTTACATGTAGGGAGTAACCTTGCTGTAGGTGACACTGCAGTTTAGACCATAAATCGTGGTTTTTAATAACCGCTCAGCCAGTATGTTGATCTAGTTGCATCAGCTGCATTTGTGCAATCAATAGTTGAGACAGACACACATAGACAATGTCCATCCCATCAGGCTTAATACTCTGCATTTGACAGATTTATATCAATATTATAATTGTAATCACCCAAAATCTTACCTGAAACCTTTTCAGCTGTTTCAGGTCCAATGAAATGGCTCAGGACTGAGGCAGCTAACACTCGATACTCAAAGTCCAGAGAGTTTATGTTGAGGATACACAGGTCTAAAAGCTGGAAAAGTCAAAAAGACAGAAGACAAACAGCCTTAGTCATAAGCCAAACTTGAGCTGAAGAAATTTAATATAATATAGAAGCTTTAGTTCCTCTCAGTTGTTGGGGGACATAACCTGCTGTCATTACCATAAACTGACACTTTGGTTTACTTTAGTATTAGTGACTATAGAAAGAGAAAAGGTTCTCATAGGTTAGCAGTGGTATTGTGGTAGTAGGGTCTCACAACAGAATGAAATCCAGAAAAACAGCCCTGACAGAAAAGCCCTTTGTGAAATATTATTTTGTTGTTGTGACTATGTCAGAAGGTTTTCGGTTTGTGACAGTATTTAAGCTTAAAAATACAAATCCCATCCAAACACCTACAAGTGCCATTTGTACGTAAGCCTCCTGCGGAAACTGTGGCTGCAGCAGGTCAGACTCGCTGTTCATTGATGCCATCTGGAAGTAAAGCTTCAGCCAAGACACGGCGGTTTCAGGACAAAGGTGCCAATGTAATGCCTGTATAACATATATTGTGTGAAAATCAAAGCCATCTTATTGATTATTTATTAAGAATAATGAGTCAAAACATGGCACTTGTACTGTACCTTCAAAATTATTATCTCCATTTGAATGATCTCTTCTTCATAGTAGGTTCCCGCAGTCATATAAGCCATCTGTGACAGCTTTGGAGGAAATGCTTCCTACAAGGAAAGAATGCAGCGCCATATCCATTAGAAATGTGACTGTGTGCACTGTTGCTATCAAGCTAATTAAATACCTCAAGATCAATGAGCTTGTTAAACCCCCAGATATAAAAAGGTTTCTTAACTGGTGGCTGGGCATGTTGTTTAAGTGGAAGCAGGGTTCTCACAATGCTGCACACTTTCATTTAGTTTGAATGATTTGGAAAAATTGAGACCTGATCCATCCCTTTGTTCCTTACCTCCATCTTTGCTGCTATAAAAAGACAAGTTATCCCAATGAGCTGCAGCATGCCCTTTTCAATGTTGTTCTGCGTTAACATGAACCGGTCGAAGTAGTCCTGAGCCAAATAGAACGTCTGCCGGTGAAGTGTATAGGCCTCACTCACCTGGTTAAATCAATGACAAATAAAATAGTTGGTACACCTTTTTTTTTGTTTCTTCAAATTGATGAGATCTAAAGCTAAGTGATTACATTGCTTTATAGTAATATGTTTCTCAGTTTTGTATTTTTGTTTTGTTCACTGAACTGGAAAAGCTGAGATGTTTTAGTAGCCTGATGTTTCAACTTAATTTAGTGTTAAGATAAGAAACAGGGCTTGTGCCAATTACCTAAAACCTCACGGATGAATATAGATTAAACAGGAAATATAGCTAATTTGGTTAGAAGTTTGTACATTGCTATTTATGTATTTACAACATTGTGACCCTAAAAGGATTTTAAAGATACATTTTTGGGCTTTTCCACCTTTTTGACAGGACAGTTAGGGGAGAAAGGGGAGAAGAAGACGCGCAGGAAATGGTCACAAGTCGGATTCAAACCCTGGACCTCTGCATCGAGGTAAAAACCTAAAAATACCTGTGGGCCAACTCCTCCACTGAGCCAGCCTGGCAACCTAAAGGATTTTCAAACTGCTGCTGTTTCACACACAAAGTTGTGAAGTCATCTTTACACAGAAATATCAAAGATGTATGTATGAATGAAACAAAAATATTTTTTCAATGAGATGCAGTTGAAAACGCACCTCAATTAACCAGTCGAGGAGAATGGATCTCATTCTGGGTTGTATTGTCGGGTGTTTCAGCATGAAGCTCTTGCTGTGTCTGTAATTCTGCTCCCTGCCGACCATCTTCAACCACACATCTTCAGGAGATCCCCATCTGTAACATGCAGACAGATAGAGCTGCAACAATTAGTCAATAATCAATCAAATGGAAATTAATCAGCAACCAATTTTGACTTTGATTGTTCAACTTTTTAAAATGTCAGAATTCTGGTGTTTTTCTTGGTCATAATTACACTAAACTGAATACATTTGGGTTTTGGGTAACTATATTAAACAGTCTGGCAGAAGATATCCGCAAAAGATAATTCTGGGTCAAACCATGGCTGAATAATAACTGACAATCACCCAAGATGAGGCAAAGGTGACGGCCGAATCAAGGAAGATGGGGATGTGAGAACTGCATCACAGTCGACCCCGACTCCCTTCTCAGAAGTCTCGAGAATACAAGGCTTGGCAGCTCCGTCAAGTATCAGCTGGTTCTGAAATGGAAATGACAACTTAATGCAACATGTGTGTTGGTAAACTAAGAGCTATTAACAGGAACGGATATTTCTGTTGAAATTGCTTTCTCTTGACCTCAGGTGTGGTCATACAGCTAGAGATGTTCCGATACCAGTATCGTTGTTGCCTCCGATACCACCTAAAAACGCTGGTATCGGAAAGTACTGGAGTTTATGCACCAATCCAATACCACATAATAAAGCTCTAAAGAAAATCCACGTTAAAGTAGTTTGTTTATGTTCTTTTCCCGTTATAACTGATGGTCAAACTGGATGATAAAAGAAAGTTCTGTGGCATTCATCATTTGTGTTTGTTCATGTTAAACAAAGTTTAACCTGAGCCAGACCGACAACAAAGAGAAATCATATCACATCCATACAGGGATAGTAGTACACAGTTGTTAAAACATAATAAAATATATGACCCACTGGTATTGGATCAGTACTTGGTATCGGCCGATACACAAGTTCAGGTATCACAATTGTCCCCCCCCCCATTCTTAACTTATTTGTATGAAATAATGTTATAAATGTTTCCAATTATGCCTGCATACTATTGTCTACTTGTCTTGTTATTTTTTTCTCTTTCTAATTTTTTGGTTTAATATTTCCCAGTGTACTCAGGTCCCACTTGCAAATGAGAACTTGATGTCAATGTGATTTCTTAATTAAATAAAGTATATACATACACTGTATACTATATAGATTACTGTTTTTTGCACATTTGGTTCATTGCTAAACTGGATTTGTGTCAGCGCCTGAACTTTGTTGAACAAAGCTGAATCTAATGCTCTGACCTAATTAAGATAATTATATAAGAAAGGGACATACCTGCTCACACTGCAGCTTTGACAGGGGCTGAACCTTTTTTCGGTTAATTTGCTGAAAATAAAAGTTTTTATAAGTTGTATGTCAAGACCATTTAGCAAGTAAATGATTGTCTATATATAAAATCACTGATTAAAGCTGTACTGTATACTCCTAAATGAAAGGTGTGTTACCTTAGTTACTTTGCCTTTCGGACCTGCAGCATTTTCAGATCTTTTCAGCAGGCGACCACTGCAAAAAATAATCAAACTGAACTCAACATGGAGCTTGAGATTGGACAAAAGAAGCAACAAGAAATCTAGATACAATAATAAATCATATAAAGAGGTCATTACCTTTGTCTAGACATGGTTGTAACTGCTTTTGTCTGTGGGAAAAAAAACAACAACAACAATATAACCATAACAGCCCTCAGGTGGAAACGGTAACAACCGGTATCTTGCACAAAACATACTTCCATTCATAACCAAGATCGACAGACACACATTGTTTCAGGAATTAGATATCATACGCGCCAACACATTAATGGGCGCGTAACCTAAAATGACCCACACTCTGCAGCCACCGCCCGCGAAACAAGACGCTGCTGCTTAAACTTTAATCTACATCACGATATAACTTTATGGCCTAAAGATCCAGTTGCAGGAGACAAAACGACAGTGAACAACACAAAGAGACATGGAGTGAAAGGCCCCCCAAAAAATGCTACAACTGATCTAACAACACCAAAGCCCAGGAAGGACATTTTAAGACAGATACCACTGATACAATGGTTTGAATTCAACACTGACGTTAACCGAAAACCATACGACCACTAATGATTAAACTTTCAAACCGTTATGGTTTCTAATATCATTTCTGTGCCATGAACTTTAGATGCATTATGATCCGCTGACCGAACAAGGTACAGAGTGCAAGAACTCAAAAGCTGCGACAAAACTCTGCCTTCCACAGAAGTATCTAAAACAGTCATTAATGCCAAACAGACAACTTTATCTAGCTAGTGTTAGCTAACTTTGACGCTAACTTGATAAACACAAACCCTACAAGCGTTTGTATACAAACATATTGTATACAGCAAAATAACAAACACCACTGCTTTAATTACAGCATAAGATTACCTCCACCTGACTTACTTTTACTTACAGTAAAAGTAAACTACTTAGCTAACGACACAAACTAGCTAACTACGGGAGTACTACTGTCTGCAGCTTACCCTCTCTGGTTCCGAGCCCAGATTAAACTTGTTTCCAGTTGGCGCTGGCGCCAACAAATTGGCATCTGCGGCACACTGCGCATGTGTAAATCCTCCCAACAGGAGGTTGGAAAAGATTAACATTTAAATAAAAGGCGAGTAACCTTAGTTAGATCGATGCGTCCCCGTTGTTGTATTTATTCCCTTTGTTTTATTTTCAATCACTTTAACGTTTCGATGGGTCGAGTTTGTTCTTATAGGCCAACTAAATTCACAAACTAAACTTAAAACTAAATAGAGATACCGTCTTTTTATTTTTGTTTTTAAAGCTGAATGGTCTTTACTAAAATTAGATGTTTGTTGTTAGTATTTTTTAGGCTTAACTGTCACAGAAAGGTCTAAAAATGACATGCATTTTAAATTAACTTCGTCATTCTTACCAGTTGTATTTCCGGATAGCCGGTGGTGGGTGGAGCTATAGAACCGGACAGCCAATAAGAGAGCGAGGTAAGTTGAGCGCGTGCTCCTGGACCATGATGTAAACAAAGCAGGCAGCTGTCAGAGCTGTCAGTTAGAGCTCTCCTCAGTTAGTTCGTGCTCGGGCCCTAAGCCTTCGGGGAACGACGTGGGCGGTGCTTGGGCCCTGACATACCTGTTACAGCCTGGTCAATATCAAGTTGTACTTAGACAATACTGAACATTTTGGCTGAAACATGCACCAACGAAGAAGTACTGTCGCCCTCCTCTGGTAAAATTAATTTGAAGTCGTGCTTGACAGAATGTAAGACCCCTTTGTAGCTTTAGTCAAACTATTTATTTTACTTATATCCTATGATTGCATGACTCTTAACATGCCATCACACATTTATTTTATTATCATTTAACATAGCTTAAACATTTAGCATTATATTAAATTGATTGTATGGAACATTCTTCATACCTTACAAACCATGTGTGCACTATAAATAATTTGGTAATTTTAACATAATTATAACTATACGTGCTGTACTCTAGTCTCAATGGAACAGCATCAATTGAACGGCATTGTAATGCTTGGCAGTATACATTATGACACTATATGACTTGACTGTATTAATCCTTTTAGACCCTCAGTTAGGTCTACTACTAATGTTGTTAATTTAACACATTGCTATTTTGTCCATGATTTAAAAACAACAGACAAAGCCAGAAATCTTGGTGTAGTCATGGACTCAGACCTGAATTTTAACAGCCACATTAAGACAATAACAAAGTCAGCCTACTATCACCTTAAGAATATATCAAGGGTTAAAGGACTTATGTGTAAACAGGACTTGGAAAAACTGGTCCATGCTTTCATCTTCAGTAGACTTGACTACTGTAACGGGGTCTTTACAGGTCTCCCTAAAAAATCAATCAGACAGCTGCAGCTGATTCAGAACGCTGCTGCTTGAGTCCTCACTAAGACCAAGAGACTGGATCACATCACTCCAGTTCTCACTAAGACCAAGAGACTGGATCACATCACTCCAGTTCTCACTAAGACCAAGAGACTGGATCACATCACTCCAGTTCTCACTAAGACCAGGAGACTGGATCACATCCCTCCAGTTCTGAAATCTTTACACTGGCTTCCTGTGTCTCAAAGAATTGATTTCAAAGTACTCTTGCTAGTTTATAAATCCCTTAACGGTTTAGGTCCAAAATACATTTCTGATCTGCTACTACACTATGACCCCCCCAGACCTCTCAGGTCATCTGGGACAGGTCTACTTTCTGTCCCCAGAGTCAGAACTAAACAGGGTGAAGCAGCTTTCAGTTTCTATGCTCCTCATATCTGGAACAAACTCCCAGAAGCCTGCAGATCCGCTGCTACTCTCAGTTCTTTTAAATCGAGGCTGAAGACCTTCCTTTTTGATGCTGCCTTTCTTTAAATGACTGCTCATTTCTTTAAATTTCTTATGCTGCACTGTAACTTTTATTCTTGTGTTTTATGTTTCTATTTTGTTTTTAACTGTCTATTCATGTGTTTTACCGGTTTTTAATGCTTATTATTTTTAACTGTTTTTACTTGTGTTTTATCTGTTTAACTGATTTCGTGTAAAGCACTTTGAATTGCCCTGTTGCTGAAATGTGCTCTACAAATAAAGCTGCATTGCCTTGCCTTGCCTTGCCTTACAAGTCTCAATGTAATGTCCATATCAAAGACAAAACAAGGTAATGATTAATACAAAATGACTCCAATGAGTCAAAGATGTGTCAGTTTCAGTGACAAAAGCACATGCTTCACTTCCTGTCACTGTGGTAAATGGGAAGTTCTGTCATAGACATGGAACAAGAGAGGAAGCCGCAGACACAGTACAAGTTCTAAATGGCACAGTTTGATTAGAGACAATAGAGGCTGTTTCCCTTTTTTTAACAACATGAAGCTGGTGAAATGCATTTTAATTGTCCAACTGAGCTTTCTTTGTCACGGTAATGTATATTGTTTTATACATAAACTTTATATCTAAAATATGTTTACAAAATAATCATTCTGCTGTAAGGTATGGATATTATTATGGTTTTATTGACACCGGTTGTAACTAAAAAAAAGTATTTTCTTGTCTAAGTTGTAACTATATTTAACGCTGTATAGTGCAGCACATAAACTGTGTTATGCTATGACATTTTGAACATTTTTGAAAGTTGATGTAAAAGTCAAAGTTGTTGTCAAAAAAGGTTCTTTGTTTGGAATCTATTGTCTTCTGTTTTACTATTTCTATGGGCTATTAATCAAAAGAAGAGTAAGTATCACTACAAATTTAACATGGACAAAGAAACAAACTACATACTAAAGTGGTAAATCCTGACAAATGGATCCTGAAGTTGGCTAAACCTTATTCAGTTCAGAAAAAAAAACACACGTTTTTTTTTTTTTTTTTTTTACATAAATCTAAAGTGGCCTTTGGTCCAGTTATATTTGCTCTTGTTAATGTTCAATCTTTTTCATTTTTCTAATCCTCATTTTCCACACTTATCTTTTAGCACAACATTGGTAGCATGCGACTATGTGTGACAAATAAATCTTTGAATCATTTTAATCTTTTGTTTTGGCTGATTCAGTCACATAGGAGTATTAAGATAACATTAAGATAAATACGATGTGAAGTTTAGAATGTGGATGACTAAAAACGTTATTGGGTCTGCACACCCACACTGCACTCCATCCAAGGGCTGAAATGAAAAGGTCAGACATTTGGTTACTCTTCAGAAGTCCGTGATTCTGCACTGATCCTGATAGTGAGAGTGAGTTTTTTCCATCTTCATTTCAGCTTTGCAAAACTCATCCACTCAAACAGACCCAACTGATTTCCAGAGGAGAGCAGAAGGAAATAATACAATAATACAAGAGGAATTCAGCAGTAAGTTACATTTTCTGCAGTGCAAATGTATTAATCTTTCCCTCTCTCTTTTACACAAACACACAGTACTACTAGATTTGTGACACTACTTTCATTCAAGAACTACTCTGTATGCAGAGAACGTATGAATATCAAAATATCCTTGCTTTTATTGTGACAGGATGTGGGGTGAGCTGCTTGTGAAACAGATCTCTGTGAATTTTGCAGGTGCAAATCAAACAGTAAGATAGCAAAGCATTCTCCCATGCAGACGCTGGTGCGACCTTTGCTGCTGTTTGTTTCTGTGTGGCTTTTTGCTCAACTGCACCCACAGTAAGGCAGTTTTGTCCCAGAAACATCTCTATCATACACAGGAAAAGAAAAACTTCTTTTTAAAAGCAGTCAGATGCCAATATATATAATAATATAATCTATATATCTATAATCTATAATATATAAATCTATAATATATAAATATATATATATATATATTTATATATATATACGTACATATATATGCTTTATATATATATATAATAATAATTATATAAGATAATGTCTTGATGATGTGGTCTCCTTTCAACCATATTGCTCTGATCCACGCGCTTAAACACAAAAAATCTGACTCTTGGTTAAGTGGTTACTCTTGAAGCAAGTAATAATTGGTCAAATGTGGTTAGATGTGTTTGATGCGGTTTTTTGGATAGTCTGTACGTGATGCTGGCACTGTCATTATCAGTGAAAGTAACAACACAAACACTAGTTTGTATTGTCTCAAACCCACATGCAAAGTCCTGGTGCTGTAAATATTTACTAGATTGCGTATCAATCCGCAATAGAAAATAGTCCAAATGCACTGTTTTCTTCTGTGTGAGTAACGTTTGCTAGAAGCTATAATGCCCAGCTGTTTAGGAAAATAACTGAGCTTTAAAAAAAAAACTGAAACTATATACAGTATCTGTGACACATTTGTAAGATTTTCAGAAAGTATTACGATTGTGACAAGAATCAGGGAACAGGAATTGATACTATTTCTACTATTTCTGTTTCTGTGTGTCCTTAGGTGACCCATACGTCCACAGACTCTCTGGCAAATGCATCTTCATGCTCAGGATGCCTGGAAACAGGAGCGGTGATGTGGTGGCTTTACCAGCAGAATCTGCTGATATGTTGGTTGAACAGATGTGTCAGGATCTCGACTGTGGCAGCGTCTATCATGTGAATAAAACCAGATCACCTCCCAATAGGCCTACCAACTGCTTTCATGACTGTGTGTACCAAGATGGTCGTTTGCAGAACTGTTCACAGAGTGCGGGAGATAACTGCACTGTGATTGCTGAAGCTGTTTGTGGTAAGGTTTGATTTATAGGATTGGGATTCAAAGAAATCCTGTTTTTATTTCTCTAATCAAAGTATTGTTAATTACTTGTAAATTCAGCTATGTGGGCCTATATTGTATATATTTAAAAGTTTTCTAATACACAATCTTTCTCTATTATTGCATATTTTATTTATATTTTCCAGCTTTTTTTTCTTTTTAACAAACAAAAAACAATAAGAAACACGAAGTAGACTGTATAACATGACAGACTCAATGGATATGACTAAGACAGACAGACAGCAGCTCCTCCTATAATAGAACAAGTACATTTACTCAAGCACTGTACTTATGTACAATTTTGAAGTACTTTACCGGAGTATGTCCATTTTATACTTCTTTATATATCTACTACATTACATTTTGTACTTTTTAACTCCACTACATTTATTTAAAAAAAACATAAATTACAGATTCAGATTATTAACATCTAAATCAACTAATACATTATGAGGTATTGATATGTATTAAACTACCCAGCAGTACAATAAAGAATCAAAATATTACCCCCAGTTTTACCAGCTGCAAAATTAGTGATGCTTAAGACACCCCTGATTATATCTTTAAATAAGTATAGGCTTTTTAGATGTACTGAATGCATGACTTTTATTTGTAACACATTATATTTTACATTGTAGTATTACTACTTGGTTTTTTGTTCTTTAAAAAGCTGAGTAGCCT
>NC_045746.1:18738526-18756990 GCF_008692095.1 Etheostoma spectabile | reverse complement strand
CCACTGCAAGAGAGATAAGTGTACTTATAGAGATAAGACCTGATGTCCATTATTTATTCCTACACTGATTATCAATTCTATTTTAGTTTGATCTGATACAAGATTGTTACATTTACTAATTAGCAAATCAATTGTCGATTACTGTAAATATCATCAAATATCTCTGACCTTTGTCGTAAACAGTGCCAAAAACTGATGTTTGATGTCCTGATGTGATGATGTCCTGCAGGCCACCAGGCTGCGCGGCTGGCAGGGGGGTCAGACCGCTGTGCCGGACGGGTGGAGCTGTGGAGAAAAGGGAGGTGGGGCACCGTGTGTGACGACCAGTGGGACCTGCGGGATGCCGACGTGGTGTGCGCCCAGCTCGGCTGCGGTTACGCCCTCAGTGTGACAGGACAGGGCGGCGTCTTCCCGCCGGGCAGAGGACCCGTCCACCTGGACGACCTGAACTGTACCGGCGGAGAGGGGAACCTGTGGGCCTGTCCGGCCGAGCAGCACGAGCCCGACTGCGGACACAAAGAGGATGCAGGGGTCGTGTGCTCAGGTTCATAGCACAAATCCAAACACACAGAAAAATAGCTGAACGGAAACAGACAAAAGAAATTAGAAAGTTGAGAGTGAAAGAAATAGAGATAGTAAACTTTATTTAGTTTTGTTAAACCAACTTCAAAGTTCAACAAAAACAATGGTCTACAGCCATGCTAGCAGCTCGAGGCCGTACTTGAACACAAAGGTGCTTTGAGCGAAATAGCCCATAGCCTACTAACATTAGCATGCTCACAGTGACATTTTTAGCATGCTAATGTTTAACAGGTGTGTTCCATGTTCACCGTCTTAGTGTAGATAGTTAGCATGCTAATATTTTCTAATTAGCACAAAACACAAAGTAATGGCTGGGCTACTAAAGTCTATTAGCCTAATTATGAATATATTTAATATGGTGTAACGTTATAGTAATAGAAATGTATAATCTTGACCTGATGGGGGCACTAAATACGAATTTAAGAGATCACCAAAGTCAATAATTATTCCAATGGGGACGTGAACTGAAAACCGCGATTGTTGGCCCTAGAGCCCTATAGAGGAAAAGTTAAGTGGTGAACAAAGTCAGTGGGATTCATCCTCTGGGGAACATGAATGTCTGTACAAAGTTTTATGGCAGTCCATCCAATTGTTGTTTAGATATTTATATCTGGAACAAAAACCTAGACCCAGACAGATCGACATTTCCACCCCATTTCCATCCCACAGCCATCTAGCATGGCTAACTGGCTAAGGTCATGAGTCCAAGTCCCGCCAATGTACACCAACCTCTGTATGAAAAATAAATATTATTTAAAATCTAGTCAAATTTAAAAATTTGCCCATATAATAGGCCTACTCACCCTGTGTAGGTTAGAATTGTAAAATGGAGACTACCACCAGGTTGATCAAATCCACAAAGCACTAATATCAAGGACGTAATTTCAATGTTTCCTCTATGGCGATTTGATGAAAACTAGGGGAATAATTTACTCAACATTAATCTATAGCAGATAATATCATATTTATTTTAATTCAATAGTTTCACAGTTTGTATTTTCTATGTGCAGAGATGAAAGCAGTCCGACTGACTGGAGGTCTGGACCGCTGCTCTGGTAAAGTGGAGGTCCACCGTAATGGCAGCTGGGGTACGGTGTGTGATAACTGCTGGAATAAAGACATGGCCTCCATGGTGTGCTCCATGCTGCAGTGTGGTGCCGAGCCGCTGAAATACTCCCAGTTTGTTCCTTATCTCACCCACAACAATGGGACACTGTGGTTCTATCAGTGCCATCCAAACGTGCTGAGTCTGTGGGAGTGCGATGAGTTAATCAACAGACCACATCTGTGCAGCACCTCAAAAGCATCTGGCGTCATCTGTAACGGCAAGTGACCAAGTGTTGGTTCATGAAATATGTTTTGTCCAACAACAAAAATATAGGTAGGGGACTTTGCAATGACTTGGCTGAGAAACAGTAGACCAGAGGAAACAGCACATGAGAAAATGCCAGATTCGGCTGAATTATTAAATGGATCACATTTTTTTTAACTTTATAAAACGTACAGAACAGGAATCAAAAGCAGCTATAAACCTGCATTTTATCCATTTATTACAGTTCATTAAAAAAAAAACCATCATGTCAGGACAGGGCATTTATTTTTCAATAAATAGATAGCTGGTACTGTATGTACATTTTGGTTGGCCAATGTAGTCTAATTTAGTAATAACTTTCCCAATGAAATACCAAAACTACAGTAGAACTGCAAGATGTAAACTACCCCCAGGTCGATGAAATCCCCAAAACAAAAATATCAGCAGCGTGTTTGGTATTTTCTGGCTTGCTGTTCAGCATTAACAGAATCATATATTTCTGGTAGAAATATGACATCCATGTTGAGCTTATTCTGCTTATATAAATAAAACAGGTAAATAATTGATTGTTTTTATTTGTCAGCTCACATCCAGACTGTGTGGAACTTAAAATAATTTTGTTGTGCAGGTTCCCTCGGGTTTCCTGCAGCCACAACAGCCACCACAGAAAATGCAACTGTAATGACCAGTTGGACAACTGGTAAATACTTTAGTTTTTTCTTTTTGAATCTTACTTAAAAAAAAGAGCCATTTATCACATTATGTTTATAAATATAATTTTTAAAATGCTTTCACCTATTTAAGAGTTTCAGTTTTTAAAATACACAGAAAGGCTTTCAAACAAACAGGCTTGAACAAGCAGAATTTATGACATTGATGTGTAATTTTTTTTCTTTTTGTCAATCCCAAAAGGTGCAGCCTCAGTCAGTCATGCTCCAGGCTTCCTCTTACCATCTCCAGAGCTTCTCAGCACCATCGCTCTGGCTCTTCTTCTCCTCGTGGTTTTCATTATATACACTGTGGTCTGCTGCCATTACAGAAAAAGACACGGTTGGTTTTGTACTTTGGTCTGCACTACAGTCACTACTTTATCTGGACAGAAATCCCAAAACAATGTGTTTTTAGTAGCTCTACATTTACAAGCAGCCCATCATATTCTGGTTTTGATTATTATGTGACTTCAGGTCCAAATGCAGTGTGCTACTTTTTAGGTTATTTTTTAAAGTAAATGAAAAACAGATTGTGCAACATTTCGTCAATATATCTCTACAAATGTTTATAGGTAGAAAAGAAAAATTCTAAAAAAAATAAAAGTCATGTCAGAATTTCTTAATGTAAAAAAATAAATCTTTTTTTACTTAAATAATTGTACATATCTTTAACAATTTTTCACATACATATTCAGAGTATCTGGATTTTGTAAGCATTTTGAAGAAGCATTTTAAGAATTTTTAACACAGTAATAAGAATTTTCTTTGGAAAAAACACATCAGACAATTTATTATTCAAAGCGCAATATGTTTATGTGTCTTGAGTGAGAGGATCTATAATCTCAACAACAAACTACATATCAACACAATCTCCATTTCACTTGACCTCTCACCTCCTGAAAATATTCCAACCATACTCCAGTTTTTCAGAGCACAGTGTATATTTAATCCCATTTCTTCAGTATATACATCTTACTCTATTTTTAAGATGAAAAAAACCCTTTAAACAGTATACACTCCAGACAGTTAAAAACACCAATTATCTATATCTTGATAATTGTGTCCACAGCATTCTTGCTGCAGCAGACTCGCACTGGGCCACGACCTCTCGCTGAATATCATCCCAATAACCACCAAGACGCCGTCGACCTCATCAAGATCACTCCCAACACTCCCAACCCTCTGCAGACAGAAGGTCAGTGGCTGAAAATGTCCAGGAATACCATTAATAAATACAAATGTGTGAGCAGAATTAAATACCTTCAATACTTACACAACTTAGTCTTTTCTTTCTTTATACCTTACAAATATATATCTGTTTATATACTGTGCGTGCACAATAGCGAGAAAGTTGCAGAATCTTGCAGCGTATACAAAGCATATGGTCAATCTCATTAAGTTGTTTCATTTTTTTGTGTTTTTCTCAAAAAGTCCCCTCCAACCCCAGGTATCTTTGGACCCAGCTTAGTAGTGTTGACAGCACGTCAGTAGATACAGACTATGAGCAGTATGAGCCAAGCAATGACCCGTCTGTCACTTTAACAACCTTTCGGAGTGAGCTATGTTCTTTTATTTTTTAATTTCCATTTGTATTTATTTCTGTGTTTCTCAGCCTTTGCCTCTTGAACTGGCTGTGTTGCTGCATTTTGCGGTTGAAGCTGCTCTGCCATGCATGTGTGTGTGTGGTCTGTGCAGATAAATGCTGTTTGCAGTGAATGTTTGCAAGATGGTTTGTGATTAAAACAAATTCTCAGATTCTCAGAGGTACAGAACAGACGTGAACCCTTTGATGAAGCCCTCAGGTCTTGACAGCCTCCTTGAGGAAGGTGAGTCACTGTTAGTTTGCGAAGCTGTCACAAACACGTTATACTTTGCAGATCTCAAAATCACACGATAATAAACAAATATCGATAGAGGTTTAATTGGACTTTCTGAACAAATCTGTTACCGTAGGAGTGTTTTGGATACATAAATATCTTCAGAAAATAATTTAAAAAATATTTTAAGTTACATTTAAGCTTTATTAAACAAGGAAATATGTTGAGTTACTTTGATTTGATTTGCTCTGCTTCTATTTTGACATAAACAACAAGCTGCACATTACACACTTAAAAAACAAAAGACACATTTCGTTTTGATTTAATTATAGCAGAGGCAAGGCAAGGCAGCTTTATTTGTAAAGCACATTTCAGCAACAATGCAATTCAAAGTGCTTTACATAAAACATTAAAGAGCAGTGAAAAACAATTAAAATATAAAAGAGTTAAAATAGAATAAGACCGATATGAAATACAAGAATAAAAGTTACAGTGCAGTGTAAGTTACAACAATACCTGGTATTATACCTATTTTGTATCTTTGGCCTCTAGTACTCTGTAATTTAATGTTTATTTTATTTTATTCAAAAAGTCAAATGACGTCTTATTTTGTACAATCTGTAAATGGACCTATTGTTTAAAAAAAACAATAATGCATGCACAGTCAGTTCCTGTTTTGTATTAATATACATAGCATTTGCTTGCAACAAATATTTAAAAAGTTTTTTGAACCATAGAGTTACATCATCCCTTTTACAAGAGATAATTATTATTATTATTTTTTTTAAACTATTCTTTGTCCTAAATATTATATTGTAATTTTCATTTTTCAGCCCCTGATGCCACAAATGAAGTGACAGGAGCCTTTATAAGCTATAATGGCGCCCCTGCAGAGGCTCAATATGCCAGAGTGTCAAAGATCTCAGTGGACTCATTTGACACCTCCAGTACCTCCTCCGGGGAATTCTACGAAAACACAAACAACGGCTATGTCATGGTCACTCCTGGTCAGTCATATTCATTCACCTATTTCCCTTTAACCAGTACCTTGTTGTAAAGTTACCGTAAAAATGCACTGCTATATATTTGCTACACATTTCACAATTGCTCTTATAATGTGTGTATTGGCAGCTGTTTTAAACAGTAATTTTCTGCATACTAAAGGGAATTACCTAAACTATTTATTTAAGATTTAGATTATAATCCACCATCAACTCCTTCCTTAGTAGTAATAT
This sequence comes from Etheostoma spectabile, assembly GCF_008692095.1. NCBI lineage: Eukaryota > Metazoa > Chordata > Actinopteri > Perciformes > Percidae > Etheostoma > Etheostoma spectabile. The sequence continues at coordinate 18,751,334 of NC_045746.1, read as the reverse complement.
TGTATCATTAATAATTGGTGAAACTTGTGGCAATGCTGTCCTATTGTTTTGAGATATGGGGAGAGGGTATTGCAGCTTTTTTCTTTCCAAAGAAAATGATAGTAATGCTGGGGAGGGTTTAGCTTTTTTAAATGCAAGATTCATCAATACTTTTTTTGTAACCTGTGGGTGTTTGCAGCTTTGAGTCAATATAAACGCACTCGTGATTCAGGGGTAGGAGGATATGAAAGAAGAAAGCAAACCAACTTTCTCAAAAAGTTTTCTCAAGGTAAAGTTTTATTCCGTGTTCTCACAAAATACAGAACCAGGGCTGGTGTCATCTGCTTTTGACCCTCCAAGGCTCCTCTACAGCAAAGATCAACTTTACTCCGGAGAAACAATGAACCGGCAGAGTTCAGGTAAATGTCAGTGAACAGGCAAACATTACAAAATTAAGATCCACAACATGTGCTTATCTTTGTTGATGTCTGATCATTAGGTGATGATGATGACTGCCCCATCTACTCACCTGTGAGCCCCGACCAAAACCCTTCATCTGAGGATGACTATGATGATGTCGGCACCTAATAGTAACCAGAGGAGGTAACTCCAGCTCACAGAGACCAACAGTGTGGGACTGAAGCTGCTAAACCGTACTGAGAGGAAACATGTACTGTGAAACCAAACGCCTGCTTAGACTAAGGAAACCCAGTGAGCATTCATTTGGTGATATGAAGGTTAACAAACATTTAGATTAAAACTGGGCTCCATGTGGTTAAAAAGTGTAAGTCTAGTTTACATATTACCATGGTTTTAACAGCATTTTAATGACTATTTGATTGTGTGCAGTAGTCAACATTCATTTAAATGCTGATACATGAGATAAACATAAAAAGGTTTACCAATTTCTGTTTACCAACCAATTTCATCTTAGATGTCATGACTGACTTTTGACCTGCAACTTATCAAACCGTTTCCTGTGAACAATAATGAGTTCAATCAGGAGAAATGAGTGAATGAAGTGAAGATCAGTGTTTAATATAACAGATGATATGTGGTAATTATGTATTGGCAGAAAGTCTTTTGGGTTCTTAGACTCTAAGGGGAGATTTGTAACAAAGGGGTGTCTGCCCTCAGCAGCAGCAAGAAAAATCCCCCCATGGAGTCATCCGGACTCTGGTGGTGGACGTGGTGGCTGATGATTCTAGTGGAGCTGATCTATCTGCAGGATGGGTGGTAATGGGGAGGTGGAAGGGCACTTTGGCATTTGTGATGATTTGCACTGAAATGACAGCTGACAGCAACAGAGAGGACAACTATAACTGTGATGCTGAATTTTTACAAAATAGTACAACAAAATGTTCACTGTGATGTAATAGATATCTAAAGCAAGTTTCAAGCATGGGGATTTTTAGAGTGTACTGAGATTTAATGAAAACCAATAGGAGGTAGGAAATCAAACTTAGAAGCTGAGGTATGTTTAGGTGTTTTGTGAATGTAGACGCAACTGTAAGATAACTGTAACATAACACGTCTTTTTTTGTATTTTTTGTATTTTTCTTATTTAACTAATTTGTTTGCATAGCACATAGCATGTATTCAGACAATGTGATAATGTTTGGCATGTACTGTATCTTTTTTTAGAGGATGTAAGTACTTTTAAACTACGGAGTTCTAACATAATGTCTAGAATTGTTATGTGCACTACATGGCCAAAAGTATGTGGACACCCAAACAGCACACCCACATGTGATGGTTGAATGTGTCATTCTCCAACTATGTGCTTTACATTAAAATGCATGTGCAGACAGAAAGGAACCACATCACATCTTATAGACAGGATCAGACACACATACAGTAACAAATCACTAGACAGTGAAAATATAAAAGTTTCCCCGTTCCAGTTCATCCTTGAGGTGTTCAGTGGGGTTAAGGTCAGGGCTCTGTGAAGGCCAGTCAACATTTTCATGGTATTAGTAGTATTAACTTTTCCTTTAATTGGAACCAGGTGCTTAGCCCAAACCATAATTATTGACACCCGACTAAAGGTACACAAAAGTATTTGCCCTTATACTTTTGGCCACATAGTGTATAAAAGAATGCGCCAAGTGTGTTTTGTAATCAAACTTGGGTGTCTACCACAAGGTGGCACTATAAGCTTGAAAGTAACTAAAGGTTTAACTGGTGTGAAGCAATTTCATTAAATGTAAACTAAAAAACAAACTTGTCATGCCATAAAATATTTGCCAAATGTTTTCCAGACTATAAAATGTTGTGACAAATACCCATTCGTGCTGAACGAGAGAGAAGTCAAAATAATGAACTGTAAAAAAGTTTGAGAGGGAAACTCTCAATCCTGTTCGGGGGCCAACATAAACCATCAGTGCGGTTTGAAACCAGACCTGGCACGGCTCTTCTTGGTGCATTACATCTGCAGCAGCTGCAGAGCATCAACGCTTCCTCCTGATCCGAAGTGATGCCTTGAATCAAAGTTATGTCTTGTTTTGTAGAATATGACAAACTGCTTCAAAAGACCTTCAAAAAAACTTTTAATAAGGGATATCTATGGTGAATGCCCAAATTAATATGGATAGGCTTCAACTCAGCTAACATGAGAAAATGGGAGTGATGATGTATTAGACTGATAACCAGCAAAATTAGGTGTTTTTTGACTCAAAGGTATTTGGCAAGAAAGAGAGGATAAGTGTGTGTCAGGGTGTGTGTGGAGGGGGAGGATGGGGGGGTGAAGCTGAGGAGAAGAGGGCAGAGATAAAACGTGTCTGAGAAAATCATATATTACACTCAAATTTAGTCCAGAGCTCGGCATCAAGATAAACAGGCGAATTAACGACCAGATCTCCTTATGAAACTCAATCTCTTTCACATGCCGAAGAATCCAGCACACTCACACACACACCAACCCACACACCACTTAACAGAGATTCCATCTAAAAATATGCAGTTTGATATATTACAGATCCTCCTCCAACAGTTTGCTTTTGTTTTATTCGGCTCTAAAAGATTGATGAATCAGAATCCTAAAGTCTGTGGATTTACAGTCCTGATTAACATCAAGGGGAAAGAAATGTAGCACACTAGTATTTCAAGTAGCTTGTAGTATTTGAGGGATTAAAAGATCAACCCTCTGTTTTTACTTTGTTCATTAAATCAGTTACACACAAAGGATTACAGCTCAATAAGTCCTTAAGTTGCTTAAAGTGTCCCGACAACAGATCCTGCCCGAGTTTAAACTTTTGAACTCTGTTTGGTGCAGGAGGCCTGGAGACGACATTACCTGGCGGCCTGCAAGCAATATGTAGCACATACTAGAACATTACAGCTGCAGCAGTTTGTGTTTAGGAATCTTTTGAGGTTCGTCAAAGAATATTAATAATGTATTTTCTGCAAACAACCTCTAAAAAAAAACACTACCTGCCCAGATCTAAAAAGCCAACACGGTTAGCAACTAGCTGGTGAACATATAGAGCATTTAGTGGCTAAAGAGCCAGATATTTCCCTTAGAAGTTTGTAGAGCCCAAAAGTAGAGCTAAAAGGAGAGTAAAGACTGGACTTATATTCATCAGGTGGACACAATAACGACTCCAAATGAACGATCATGTTGCTCTGTAACTGCTGGATGTGGAAACAAGCAACTGTTTGCTAACAAGTTCTCCATATCAACTTAAATATGTCAGTATTGTTTCTGCTACCTAGTGGCCAGGAAAACCCTGATTCCTGCAGCTTTTGAAAATGATCTTAGGACATTAAGTGGTGCTTTTTCTTCCTAACTTGAGTTTGTTGTCAATTTTGAGAATGAGAATGCTCTTTTACTTCCATAAAGCTAATGTGAGTTTGTTAATAAACTTAAACTGTGAACAGTTTTTATCTAAAGTATGTCTAATTTGTGTATGGAAATTAAAAGCATCACATTATTGAATAACTTTTTATTTTTAACTTTTTACTGAAATCAGTCTTAACCTTTTATATGGAACTGCAAAAGACGCATTTCTTACTTCTCTGTGAACTTGTAGGTTTAGCTCTTGACTTGGCCTTTGTATTGGTCCCACTCATTGATTGCCATGGACATGTTGCAGGATGGACTGGAGCCAGTAAAATGCAGTGAGGTAATCAGTTTAGGTAGAGCCCCAGATGGTTACAGACTCGGGCAAAAAATCCACTTCAGCTTATTAATCAAAGCCTTTTTTTCTCCTTTGGCCTACAAATGGCAAAGCTTTCTACTAAAGCCATTACATTCACTATATTCCTTTCTCCTGATTAGTCACTCACAGTGAATCAGCCTGTAGTTTGGCTGTAAACGACATTACAGCCTGCCGGGCAGAAGCTTGGGTGCGCTTGCGAGCCCCGGTAATAGTGTTGATTACTGCTCACTCATTAGGTTGCTTTCACTGCTGCCGCTAAGCCCTCATCAGGAGGTTTTTGGCTGAGCGGCCGGGCAGGGGCCCTGATCCAATTCACCTTTAAAGTTCAGTGGACCTGTCTGGGTTGCCACGGGTCAGTGCATAGCTCTCCATGCTGTGCACTCCCAGAGAGGCCCTCGTTACCTCATTTCCTGTTACTACTGTACCAGACAAGCATTTAAATGGTTTGGTTGTGTAAAGTTTGCAATGTTTGTCACAGATGGTATACTAAAACTCTATAATAAAGCACTTGTTGGAAGTTTGTCTTTGGAGAGTAACAAATGTGATGATCAATCAATTGGCAGGGCTGCGATGGCCCTGAGGTGCGAAACACACCGATAACAAAATAGAAAACACAAAAATATTGTACAGAACACTACATTATAGAAAACACATAAACAAATCAAAAAATCCATTTGAAAAAAAGCTTACATTTCTGAAAGCAAAACATTTTACAAACCAGAAAACACAATATTTTAGAATACATCAGAAGTCAGGAGACATTGGGTCCTCACCCTGGCAGCACATCACCCAACCCTCATCCACCCTCACTAGATCCCAACAAAATCCTGCATCAAATAAAAAATCTTGCTTCTCATTCCCGAATCCCTCCATGCCCTGGTCCCACAACCTCCTTCATCCATACACCCCACCTCGAAACGTCCGGTCGTCAGACAGTGGCCTGCTCTCCATTCCCCACACCAGACTCCGTACCTTCGGAGACAGAGCCTTTAGTGTTGCAGCCCCGTCCCTCTGAAACACCCTTCCTGCAGAAATCAGCAATGCTACATTCACACCTGTTCACCAGCCTCCAACCTCTCTTTGGTTAATTTAGCTCCAGTAATTCTGTGTTCTTGGATTTTGTGAAAGGCGCTATACAAATAAATGTTATTATTACAATTATTATTACAGTAACAAAAATTAAACAGTGACACCAGGGTCAATACAAGTCTTTTTGTGGTTGGTTTTCCAAAAATGGCTAAAACGGTTAAAATTGTAAAATTAACACAATTTGTTTGTTGGAGCTAAATTGACACACAATTTTAGTTTAGAAAATCTAAGAAAATCTTGTGGTCTATATTGATAATGTTGAAATGATAATATTGCTACACCCTGCAATACCATGCTACGCCCTGCAGTGCCCTGCTACTCTATAGACTACTACAACTACTATTTCTAGTCATAGTTCAATTATCTGTATTTTGAATATACTTTCCACTGTTCATCATATCCCCAACCGGCACCGTCAGACACCCACCTACCAAGATCCTGGGTCTGTCCGAGGTTTCTCCCTAAAAGGAAGTTTTCCTCACCACTCAAGGTTTCTGCCTCCCAAGTTTTTCCTTGCCATTGTAACACTAAATGCTTGCTCTTGGGGGAATTACTAGAGTTGTTGGGTTGTGAAGTTAAAGAGTCTGGTCTAGACCAACTCTATCTGTAAAGTGTCTTGAGATAACTCTTATTAGTTATGATTTGATACTAGGACTCTCATGTTGTTTTGTTTTGCACCTCAGGGCCACCGTACATTTCTCATAAAACGCATTTATTAGTCTGTTTAAAGAAATGAATCCCAAGCTGGCCTGGCAGTGCAGCGTTTAGCTCATTAACCTTTTTTCTTCTTCTTAGCACCTCGCTGCAGTTAACAGTCTGTGGCCTCTTCCCCACCAAGTCACATTCATGTAGCTGCCAATCAGGTCAACGCTGCAATTAAGCTGCTTTAAACTTGTTCAGTGGTGCTTGGAGGCCGTAAAAATACTTCCGTTTGAGTGTCAATGGGAGCCTGTGGTGGTTAACGCTGCATTCATGGGAGAATACATTGTGTCTAGTTAATGTAAGTAGTCTGGTCAGCAGGTCAAAAGGGCAACATGACTGAAGGATACGAGGATGTGCAGTAGTTTCCAGCCGTTTGAGACATGATTTACAGTATTACGTTGCTGTTTTTTCTTCTTCTCTTGTCCAACATTACATTTTCTCAAGCAAGTTAAGAATTTATGGACACATTTCCTTGTTTGTCTCTAACCAGATGGACTGAGGTTTATGAGTGTGCGGTGCATGTCGGATGGCGGCATCTCGCTCTGAGTACCAGTCAGTCAGCAAAGGCGTCATCAATCTTAGTCTCCAGTGAATGGCAGATTGGCTGCCATAAACCAGACCTGATTACAGTGTGCTGTTCCCTGCGGAAGAGTTTTTCGGCCAAGGGAGGCATGGAAACAAAAACCTGCAGATACAAACGATGTGTGTGGGACACTGAGAACTGGGCCACGTTGTAGGATGGTATATTGTACGTATGGTTGCACCAGTATTTCACAGGATTTTTTTTTTTTCAATTTGGACAATTCTTGTCAATCAAAAGTAATCCTATAACCATTTCTAAACAACCACAGGTTTCATATGGCTGGATGAAATGAGAGAGTAATGAAAGAAAACAGAAACATTATGTACATTTAAATTACTCTCTCAACCAGGACAGTAGCCCAATTTAGGCACGGCCAAACTAAGAGGTCTTAGTTAGGGCAAAACTGCTGTCCAGTAAGTAATCCAGTTTTAGATTAAGAACACTGAGGTCATGTCTTCTGTTTTATTTCTGGGTTTTAGAAATCCAAATGGCTTGTTGGACCACTACAGCTATATTGGCACAATATCTTGCAGAGGACTGGTGTTAACAGGCGGGTGTTTACATACAGAGTTGCTGATTTAGATGAATGAGCAGCAAGTGTGCTGACAGAGATTTTGTAATCATGACTTGTACATTGCAAAAACATGATATCTTTCTTTAAGAATAACAAAACGGTAGTTTTTGTAAGTTACGGTGACAGTATTTGTTAAAAGTGGTTGCATTTTTGCAATGCTAGCAGCAATGACGTTCGACCAGACTGAAATATTTTGACAGACATTGAATGCATTGCCGTTAAATTAGGTAAAAATATTTACAAATCCCAGATGATTATTTCCAAAAGCTTTAGTAAATCCTGATTTTACATCTTGCACCATCAGTAGGTCAACATTTTTAATTTGTCCAATACTATGTTCATGACTGAAAAAACTAATGACATTCCCATCAGTCTCAGTTGTACTTTGTGTCATTGCAAGTGCCAATTAACAAGAGTTAGCATGCTAACATGCTAAACTAAGATATACCGGCTTACAGTAATATCAGCAAGTTGGCATGTGTGTGTAGCCGCTTATGTTTTGACTTTATAGATGGCATAGTTTACCTAGAGATTGGCATGGTATTATTTCAGTTAGCTTAATAGCTGGTTTGATTTTCACTGAGAGATGATCTCATGGAAAGTTGCCCCTGCCTATCTCTATGAATGGTGAAGGGTTTGTGGTGATGTGATGATATTTTAATTCCAAAAGCCAAGGGAACTTTAGGGGGTGTGTATACTAATGCCCCCTGTGTTTTAAGGAAGACAATTAATTAATTTACCATACATTATTCATTCACAAAGAAAATTGGTGTCCTTAAAAGGTTGGATTTTCCTAACTTTTTTGAATTAAGGCAAATGATTTATCCGGAGCTAGAATACCTCCCACTATTTGAAAACCAAACAACGGCACTATAAACACTTCACTATGGTTCAGTGTGATTTACTGGCACTGTAATGTTCACACACACACACACACACACACACACACACACACACACACACACACACACACACACACACACACACACACACACACACACACACACACACACACACACACACACACACAGAAAAAATACATTTGGCACAGACAGCACATCAGGCCAGGTGAGGGGCTCGCTGTGGGTATGTGTCATCTTTGTTGTCAGGGTTACACAGCATCATCATTTGTGTGTGCGCCCCAGGTGAAGTAATTAATTACAGAGTCAATCTGGGACAGCCCTAACAAATCATGAACATGCCAACAGAGTTCTCATTTACAGACTCTTTGTGCAGAGGACGAATGTTTTACCTCAGCTGCAACGTAGGAGAGGAAGGGGAGCAGGACAAAAGGAGGAGGAGGAGTATGGAAGCAAAAGAAAGGGAGTAAGGATTTGAGTCTTACAGTTGAGTGTATACCTAGCACTGAAATTAGACTAATAAACCCAGTATTAATATTATCACAATAGTACCACTTTTCATATTATTCTTAGCAGGGGAAGATACTGTGTAAAAAGATCTGTTTATCAATACTTTCAATAAAAAAAATGTTGGAAAAAGGTATTTAGTAGCGCTGGAACAATTATCTTAATTATCAATCAATCAATCGAATCAATCAAACCTTTTTCTTAAAATATAATTAAAAAACAATAGCAAATATTTGGCATTTTACCTTAAATTGTTTATGAAAATAGTAGCGGCTTAATTTTATTTTGATCGACGAATTGATTAATCAACTGATCATTGCAACTCTAGTATTCAGTTATTTTTATTATGACCTTTCTTTGCTTTGAGTGCTGGGATCAGTTTATAGGACGTGTGTTGTTTTTCAGATTGAATGAGGTCACTACAAGATTGATAGCATGGCGTGGTAGGTGATGGTGAGTGAGCTCGGCCAGCTTAGAGTCGAGGAACTGTGTGTGTGTGTGTGTGTGTGTGTGCGTGTGTGTTTGTCCGGTCAGCCGCTCCATGCCACCAGCTTAACCCCTGGATTCTCCACATTCCAGCCCAAAGTCAGGCACAAGTTTCACCACTGGCCCGTTTAAGGTGATTGACGTTATTTGCTACCATTAGGCACTACTGTGTAATTGACCTTTGACCCCCTCACAAGCGACCTGTTGAAACGGCTTTAAACCAGATTGTCTAATCTCCATGGGAAAAGCCCTCAATCTAGATTTAGGGCTCTAAAAGCAATCAACACCTAAAGGTGAAAGAGGGGAGCCGGGGTCACTGCCACCAGATCGCTCTGATCCAGTCGGGGGGCGATGATGATCATTTTGTTCAGACTCACCGAGTCGCACAAACACACTTTATTAGAAAAGCAACTCAGGGGTTTACCTCCCTAATGCTCCATGTCCTTATCTAGATAAAAATATCATAGTCATTACCTTTTATTGCTATTCTACATGTAAGTAGATTTAAAGTAAATAACTTGAAACTATTAGTGACAAGTGTTTACCTTGTTCAAGGGAATCAGTTTTGTTGGAGTTAAATTAACTTGTCTGATTTTAAAATATAATTAGAATTAGTCCTTCTACCATTACTATATTCGTTTACAGGTCAATTTTAATTCACAAAATTCCTACATAAAATGTTTTGCAGTGGGCTGACCATTTTATTTCACCTTTAGAATACAAAATAAGGCAAAACATCTGGAAAAGTGACTAGTGTTTGTATAAATTACTATAATATATCAGTAAACAGAAAGTGAGCAACATTAATTTTTGATCACACGCGATTAACTGCAACTTGCTGTGTGAAACAATCCTATCGCTTGATGTTTAATCAGTTATAAAACCCTGAAAATTGTCAATCTAGGTGAAGAACTCAGTCATGTGATATACCTTAGATTTATGTGGCACAGAAACAGCAGATTTGGCCTTTAATGTAATTTTCAATCCCTATTAAAACATCATCTCTTGCTTGTAAAAGGATAAAGTTACATTCCTTTTATGGTGGCACAGTAAGAGAATAATATTTAAAAACACCTCAACACGCTGCATTTTTGGCTGCAGAGCCTCAGCGTGTGACTCCAGGCCGCTTCTAAGATCCACTTTGGTCAAGTTTTTACTCTGTGGACATGATCCAGTCTGACAGGTTGGAGGGATTAACGGAGGTTTGACAACAAGACTTTGTTTCAGATGATATTGATCAAAGTTCACTTTAATCCTGTTAATTTAAGCAAAGAATAACAATAAATCCACAACTTAAAAGAGAGGCTGGATGAAAGACTTATTGAAAGATTTTGATCTTGTAATCGTTTGTTAACGCTTTAGTTTCAAATTTGACCTCAGAAATGCGGCTGCTGCTTCCAGGCTCCAGAGACGTGGGATAGACAACCAGGGGCGCAGCACAAAATTCTGGGCCCTGTGTAAAAGGAGTTTCTATCGGCCCCTCCCTGCATGCACAGCCATTCATTCTAGCATATTTTTGGGCCCTCTTCACATGAGTGTCCTGGGTACTCAGTCCCCTTTTCCCCCCAGTCTGACAACTTTATCAAGGCTTGAAGAGTGAAGGACCTTGAGTGAACCTGCTTTATTAGATGAATGCACGCGTGGTGGGAGGTCTGTCTGACTTGTTGTTAATACCCATAAACGCTGACCTCTCCCATGCCATGTGCCTCCCAAATCCAGATATGGAAAAATGCTTTCATCATTGCACAATGAAAAAGTCTGAGAAAGGATGAAAATAATTTAACTTTGCCCATTCAGTGAAATCCCAATAACAATGTTGACTACAGTACCTCATGTAGAGTCGATCGTTATTTATTACTCAAGGAGCAATAATTGGATGGCTACAATGTCAAAGAAAAAAGTTAACAAGAATTAAAAAAATTTAACAAACTGTAGCTGTAATTGATCAGAATTATAAGAAATATTGATTACAGGGACATAATGATTGCAGCATTTATATTCTTATGTTTTTTTCTTTAGGGTGACTTTGCTAATATTTTAATATTGAAAACAGAATTCATGAATGTCATCTTAAAGGAGACAATATGCTCATGCTCTTCATACTTGTTTCTACCGGAACACGTTAAAACTTTAAATTTAGAAAACCAATAGTTTTCTCGTAGTCTGTCTGAATATACCTGTCATCACCCTCTGAGACGCTCCTTCTGTCTATTTAAGCCCTCCTCCCAAAAAGCCCTGCTTTGATTGGCTTGCAGGACAACATTTAGGCACCTTTGCAAAACTTTTTGATGCATGTCATGTCAAAGAATTGAACCCTTGACCTCCAACCTTCGTTTCATTTATTGATGCTCAAAGTTATGAACTGTCATTTAGTATGTCGAAGTAAGTGATAAAAAGCCACCGTGTAGTGTGTCATAGAATAGTATGTCATAAAAAAGTCATAGTATCCTACAGTATGTTGAAAAAAAAGTTATAGAAAGACAAACTGTAGAATGTCGAAAAAGTAATAGCATGTTGAAAAGCTCGAAGATAGATTGGTTAATGTATCGCAGTGGGAATTGAACTCCAGCCTCTCAGACCAAAGACATGTGCTCTATCCACTGCACCATGACCTTTTCAACATAGGATAGTATAATTTTTTCATGACATACTATATTTTTTAGGACTTTTTCTGTCTTCAACAACGTGAATGTTAAATACAATCTTTACAAGCTTTACAAATAGCTCAGTGAAATAAGCTGCTCTAGATAAATGGAAAGTTGGAGGTCAAGGGTTCAATTCTTTGACATGCAATAACTTTCTTCATCCTATTACACTATCTCTTTTTTTCCTGGAATTCTATACTATCACTTTTTTATGACTTTGTTTCAACATACTATATTATGACTTTTTTCATGACTTCAACATAACATATACTATGACATTTTGTGATTTTTTTTTACATACTATACCATGACTTTTCGGGATTTTTCATGAGATACTACACTGGAGACTGAGACTAAGACTGGAGGTCAATGGTTCAGTACTTTTCTTTTTTATTACTTTTTTTCGACAAACTATACTATCACTTTTTTTTTTTTAACCTTTTTCAACATAGGATACTATCACTTTTTCATGATATACTTTACCATAATTTTTTATGACATACTATATTATGACTTTTTATCACTTATTTTGACATGCAAAACTTTTAGTTTTCATGACTTGTATTGTCTCCAGTAACGTGAGCGATGAATATGACTCCGAACCAGTACATCACATGCTTCACAAATAGCTCAGTGAGATAAGCTGCGTTAGATGAAAATAAGTTTGGATGTCAAGGGTTCATTCTTTGACATTTGTGACTTTTTAAAGACTTTTTTTTTACATACTATACTATCAATTTTGTTACGACTTACTATACTATGACTTTTTTATGACTTTTTTTTTTAACATACTGTACGATAAAGTTTTTCTTCATACCATGTTGACTTTTTTATGACTTTTTCTGGCATACTACACCCTGACTTTCTTATGCCTTCTATGACATACTATACTATGACTTTTAGTGATTTTTCATGACATACTATACTATGACTTTTTATCACTTATTTCATCATACTGTGACTTTTTTACAACTTTTTTTGTCTTCAGTAACGTGAACAATGAATACAACTCCAAACCAGTGAAATGAAGATTGGAGGTCAATGATTCAGTTATTTGACATTTATGACTTTTTAAAGACTTTGTTTTGAAAGACTATACTTTCACTTTTTTTTTTCAAATACTGTACTTTTCTTTTTTATTACTTTTTTCGACATGCTATACTATCACTTTTTTTTTTTTAACCTTTTTCAACATACCATACTATCACTTTTTTTTTTTTAAC